>NC_054468.1:123186204-123486204 GCF_017639515.1 Carcharodon carcharias
TGTTACGCTGATCAGAATGGCCCTGATCAATCCTTATTTCTTGTCAATTTAGATAATCTTATCCATAGATCCACAGTGCACTGTGTTTCAATGAATCTCACTGTGCAAAGATTTGGAAGCCCTGTGTGGATGTCAAGCCAGGAGAGGATGAAAATAAAATCTGCCTTCAGTGGTCAGACAGCCTGGTAACTTGCACCCTCTGGGAGAATGGTCATCCAGACATACTGGAGTGTGACCCATGCTTATGGAATCATAGAATCACCAAGGAGGTCATAGCTGGGCACTTAAGAGAAACTCAAGATAATTGGGAAGAGTCAACATGGTTTTGTGAAAGAGGAATCATGTTTAATCAATTTATTGAGTTATTTGAAACAGTAACATGTGTATAAAGGGGAGCCTGTAGACACGCTGTACTTGGATTTCCAGATGGCATTTGATAAGGTACCACATCAAAGGTTACTGTGAAACATTGTGTAGGGGGTAACGTATTAGCCTGGATAGAAGATTGGCTGTCTGATTGAAAACAAATTATGCATAAATGGGTCTTTTTCTGATTAGCAGGATGTGACAAGTGGAGTCCTGCAGGGGTCTGTGCGGGGGTCTCAACTTTTTTACAATTTATATCAATGATTTACATGAGGTGAGTGAAGGCATGATAGCTAAATTTGCAGATGACACAAAGATAGGTAGGAAAGTATGCTGTGAAGAGGTTACAGGTAGATATAGATAGGTTGAGTGAGTGGGTAAAAATATGGCAGATGGAGTATAGTGTGGGAAAATGTGAAGTTGTTCACTTTGGCAGGAAAAATAAAAAAAAACGCAGAGTATTATTTAAATGGAGAACAACTGCAGAATTCCAAGGTGCAGAGGGGTCTAGGTGTTCTGGTGCATGAGTCACAAAAAGTTAGTATGCAGGTACAGCAAGTAATTAAGGTATCTAATGGAATGTTATCCTTTAATAGGAGAGGCATTGAACATAACATCCTTACTTTTATGCTTCAGTTACACAGGGCATTGGTGAACCACATCTCAAATATTGTAAGCAGTTTTCATCTCCTTAAATAAAGGAAGGACGTAAATGCATTGCAAACAGTTCAGAGGAGGTTTACTACATTGATACTTGGGAGGAGAAGAAGGGGAGAGACAGAGCAGAGTCAGAGAGTTAAAAGAGCACAAGAAGGGACGAGACAGGGCAAAGTCGGAGAGTTAAAAGAGTACGAGAAGGGGCGAGACTGAAGGTCTGCATTGGAGTGCTACTTTGGGCTGCATTTGAGTGCTTCAGTTGGAGTTTGATGAGAGGGACTGCAGATGTGACACCAGGGTGGTATGTTGCCTCTCAGGTGCCAAGGTCAAGGATGTCACTGAGCAGCTGCAGGACACTCTTAGGGGGGAGGGTGAACAGCCAGAGGTTGTGATCCATATCGGTACCAACAACATAGGTAAAAAGAGGGATGAGATCCTGAAAGCAGAACATAGGGAGCTAGGAAATAAATTAAAAGCAATATCTCAAAAGGTAGTAATCTCAGGATTACCCCCAGGGGCATGCTTGAGCGAGATCAGGATCAGGAGAATAGACCAGATGAACGCATGGCTGGAGAGATGGTGTAGGAGGGAGGGACTTAGATTCCTGGGGCATTGGGACCGATTCTGGGGAAGATGGGACCTGTGCAAGCTGGATGGGTTGCACCCCAGCAGGACCAGAACTGATATCCTTGCAGGATATTCGCTAGTACTGTGGGGGAGGGTTTAACCTAGATTGGCAGGGGGATGGGAACCTGAGCAGGGAGTCACAAGAGAGGAAAATAAAGATAGGAATGAAAGACAAAAAAGTAGAAAGTGAAAATGAAAGGCAGAGGATATAAGGACTAGCAGAAAATAGGGCCATAGTACAAAAAAAATGTGCAAAAATGTTGAAAAGACAGTGTCTAAAGGCACTGTATCCAAATGCACGGAGCATTCGCCATATGATAGACAAGTTAGCAGCGCAAACAGATGTAAACGGGTATGATATGATAGTGATTACAGAGACATGGCTGCAGGATGACCAAGGCTGGGAACGAATACACAAGGGTACTCGATATTTAGGACAATCGGGCAAAAAGGTAAAGGAAGTGGTGTGGGGTTGTTAGTCAAGGATGAAATCAATGCGATCGAGAGAGGGGATATTGGCTCAGAAAATCTAGATGTAGAATCAGTCTGTATGGAGCTAAGAAGCAACAAAAGGGCAGAAAACATTAGTGGGAATTGTCTATGGGCCTCCAAACAGTCGTGATGAGGTAGGGGACGGCATTAAACAGGAAATTAGAGATGCATGTAACAGGGGTGCTACAGTAATCATGGGTGACTTTAATCTACATATAGACTGGACAAATCAAATTAGCAATAATATTGTAGCGAATGAATTCCTGGAGTGCGTATGAGATGGTTTTTCAGGCCAATATGTCGAGGAACCGACTAGGGAACAGACTATCCTAGACGTGGTATTGTGCAATAAGGGTTTAATTAATAATCTTGTTGTGAGGGGTTCTTTAGGGAACAGTGACCATTACATGATGGAATTCTTCATTAGGATGGAAAGCGAAGTAGTCCATCCTGAAACTAGGATCCTAAATCTTCAAGGAAACTACGAAGGTATGAGGCGTGAATTGACTTAGATTGGGTAACTTAAGAGGCATGACGGTGGATAGGCAATGACTAATATTTAAGGAATGAATGTATGCGTTGTAACAGTTATACATTCCTTTCTGGCACAAAAACACAACAGGAAAAGCGGCCCAATCATGGCTAACAAAAGAAATTAAGGATAGTATTAGATCCAAAGAGGAGTCATATAAAGTTGCTAGAAAAATTAGCAAGCCTGAGGATTGGGAGCAGTTTAGAATTCAGCAAAAAGAGAACCAAGAGATGACCAACAACTACTTTAGTTCTATCTTCACGCAGGAAGACACAAATAACTTCCCAGAAATACTAGGGAACCAATGGTCTAGTGAGGAGGAGGAATTGAAGGAAGTTAGCATTACTAAGAAAATAGTGCTGGAGAAATTAATGGAACTAAAAGCCAATAAATCCCTAGGGCCCGATAATCTACATTTCAGGATACTAAAGGAGATGGCCATGGAAATAGTGGATGCATTGGTTGTTATCTTCCAAAATTCTGTACATTCTGGAACAGTCCCAGCAGATTGAATGGTAGCAAATGTAACCCAATTATTTAAAAAAGGGAGGGAGGGGAAAAACTAGCCTAACCGCAGTAGTACAGAAAATGCTAGAGTCTAGGATGTGATAACATGACACTTAGAAAACATCAATGGGATTAGACAAAATCAATATGGATTTATGAAAGGGAAATCATGTTTGACAAACCTACTGGAGTTCTTTGAGGACATAACCAGCAGAACAGATAAGGAAGAACCAATGGATGTGGTGTATTTGGATTTTCAGAAAGCTTTTGATAAAGTCCCACATAAGAGATTAGTGTATAAAATTAAAGCACATGGGATTGGGGGTAATGTATTGGCAAGGATTGAGAATTGGTTAGCAGACAGGAAACAGAGAGTAGGAATAAATGGGTCTTTTTCAGAATGGCAAGTGGTGACAAGTGGGATACCGCAGGGATCAGTGCTTGGCCCCAGCTTTTCACGATATATATCAATGATTTGGATGTGGGAACTAAATGTAATATTTCCAAGTTTGCTGACGACATGAAACTAGGTGGGAATGTGAGCGATGAGGAGGGTGTTAAGAGGTTTCAAGGCAATTTAGACAGGTTGAGTGAGTGGGCAAATACATGACAGATGCAGTATAACGTGGATCAGTGTGAATGTCCACTTTGGTACGAAAAACAGAATGGCAGAATATTATTTAAATGGTGATAGGTTGGGAAATGTTGATGTACAAAGGGACCTGGGTGTCCTTGCACACCAATCATTGAAGGTAAGCATGCAGGTGCAGCAAGCAGTTAAGAAGGCAAATGTTATGCTGGCCTTCATTGCAAGAGGACTAGAATACAGGAGCAAGGATGTCTTACTGTAGCTGTACAGGGCCTAGGTGAGACCACATCTGGAGTATTGTATGCAGTTTTGGTCTCCTAACCTTGCCATAAAGGGAGTGCAACAAAGGTTCACCAGACTGATTGCTCAGGTGGCAGGATTGTCATATAATGACAGATTGAGCTGACTTGGCCTGTATTCATTGGAGTTCAGAAGAATGAGAGGAGATCTCGTTGAAACATATAATGTTCTGACAGAGCTGGACAGACTGGATGCAGGGATGGTGTTTCCTCTGGCTGGGGATTTCCAACAAGAGATCACAGTCTCAGGATACGGGGTAGACCATTCAGGGCTGAGATGATGAGAAACTTCTTCACTCGGTAGGTGGTGAACCTGTGGAATTCTCTACCACAGAGGACTGTGGAGGCCAGGTCACTGAATATATTTAAGAAGGAAATATATTTCTGGACTCTAAAGGTGTCAAGAGGTGTGGGGAGAAAGCAGGAGTACGGCGATGAGATAGAGGATCAGCCATGATCATACTGAATGGCGGAGCAGTCTCGAAGGGCCGAATGACCTACTCCTGCTCCTATTTTCTAGGTTTCTAATGAGGAAAGGTTAGACAGGCTGGGCTTGTTTAGGAGTTCAGGATCTTATATGCTTTAATGTGGACATAGATAGGATGTTTCCTCATGTGGGTGAGTCTAGAACAAGGGGGCATTGTTTTAAAATTAGGGGCTGCCTTTTAGGACATAGCTGATGAGAATATTTTTCTGAGGGTTGTGCAACTTTGGAACTCTCTGCCTCAGAAGGCGGTGGAGGCGGAGTCATTGAATATTTTTAAGGCGGAGGTAGATTGATTCCCTTGCTTATCAAGAATCTAAGGTTATCTGGGATAGATGAGAACGTGGAATTCGAAACACAAACAGATCAGCCATGATCTAATTGAATGGCAGAGCAGGCTCAAGAGGTCAAATGGCCTACTTCTGTTCCTATTTCATATGTTCATGAACCACAAGTTCAGATGGCTTTAATCAACATTCAACCAAAGACTTTAATTAGGATTGCCATTTTACAATGGTAAATTCTGGGTAGTCACAACAAAAATGTCAAGTCAAAGCAATCATAAAAGATCACTGAAAAGGCAAAATGCTGAATAAATGAATGATACAATAATAATTACCTGACCCTGCCTATTCCAATCTTGAAATTACATTTGAGGGCAAAAAATAACTAAACACGCAAGAAAACATGGGTACAAAAGGAAAACTTGAACGTGTAGTACACTCTTCGGAATACTAAATTTTAGCTTTGTACATATAAATCAGAAGGAAATGGTTTATTCCCCCCTATGAAAATAGTATCTATTTCCTATGAGGGACATTCATTTTGTTGCAAAACTTTGTCTAAGTAATCAAGGTAATGGTAAATCTCTATTTATCACCTAGATTAATTTCATAACACAAGAGTGAAAAATATTTCCATTTTACTATTTACATCATTGTACTTATTGATCACAGGCATACTATTTCCTATATACTCACTTCAGTAACTGTTGTCTATAATTGTGCTATATGCACAGAACTTACAGAATCTTCAGGTGCTTTTTGGATCTTCTCCCATTCTACTGAAGGACCTTTCCTCTCCAGTAAGCTGCGAAAGAGTTTCTGGAATCCCTCGATATCATTCTTCATTTGCTTGAAATACAACACAATGAATATTAAACATTTCCAGGCACACTGTGACATACATACTGTAGTCACAAAAACAGAAATCCAATTCTATGGCACAGAATTGTTGATTTCCTGACGTGTTATTCTCTACCGGAGGTGGTGTTGTGCTGTAGTGGAGTGGGTCTCTGCCTGATTCAGAAGTTCCGGGTTTGAGTCCAACTCTTGGGACTTGAAGGCCAAGGAAGGCGCGTTCATAATGTGGCCAAACAGGTTGACCATCAACCTAAAAATCCTTCCATCATGCCTATTGCAGGTGGTAAGAGCAAGAGAGATTCCTGGTCAGCTATGTTTGATATGGAGTTGCACCCCTCGAGTTATGACTTCAGGCCAGTGGCCTATCCCAGGAAAAACAAGCGACAGAAAACGGTAAACATGTGCTTTGTCTATCTGACTTAATCTAATCTAGTCTAATCTCTACCCTCATTAATTCTCTGAGTGGAAGGGGTGGGGAGAGGGGGATGAAAGTAGTGTACTAAAAGCATTTAGCATGTCAAATGTGCTGCAGAATTAGAAAATTATATGTCATTATAACCAAGCATCCTGTAAGACACAAAGGTTTACGCAAACTGATTCAATCGATGTAGGAATTGGCTGGACAGTATCGCCCCATTTCAAATCTGAATGATTAATAAACATAGGTCTTAGGAGTAGGCCATTTAGCGCCTTGCCATGTAGTGTCATTTGATAAGATCATGGCTGATCCAATGGGGTCTATAACTCCATCTTCCTGTCTGCCTCCAATAACTCTAAACTCCCTTGTCAATTAAAAATCTGACTCTACCTTGAATAAATTCAATGACCCAGCCTCCACTGCTTTCTAGGGAAGAGAATTCCACACGTTTATGACCCTCAGGAAAAATTTCCCCTCATCTCCATCTTAAAAGGGAAACCTCTTAGTTTTAAACCGTGTTCCCTAGTCCTAGTCTCTCCCACAAGAGGAAACATTCTTTTGTATCCAACCCAACAAGTCACCTCAGGATCTTGTATGTTTTGATAAAACCACCTCTCATTCTTCTAAACTTGAATTGGTACCAGCCTAACCTGTTCAACGTTTCATCATAAGATAAGCCCTTCACCCCTGGAATGAGTCAAGTGAACCTTCTCTGGACTGCTGCTAACACAATGATATCATTTTTCAAATAAGGAGACCAAAACTGTACACAGTATGCCAGATGTAGATTCACTAAGGCCTTGTGCAGTTGCAACAGAACATCCCTATTTTTATATTCTATTTCCGTTGCAATAAACACCAACATTCCATTTGCCTTCCTAATCACTTGCTGTACCTGCAAACTAACTTTGGACACCAGGACACCCAGATCTCTCTGCAATCTTTCTCCATTTAAATAATATACTCTTTTTCTACTCATCCTGCCTAAGTGGACAAGTTCACATTTTCCCACATTATACTCCATCTGCCAAATTTAAAATAAAAATAGAGAGTGCTGGAAAAACTCAGCAAGTCTGGCAGCATCTGTGGAGAGAGAAACAGAGTTAACATTTTGAATCTATTATTATCTTCTTTGACCAGAGCTGGACACAATATTCTAGGTTTGGGCCTAACCAGAGCTTTAAAAAGGTTCAGCATAACCTCCTGCTTTTGTACTCAATACCTCTATTTATGAAGCCCAAGATTCCACATACTTTGCTAACCACTCTCTCAATATGTCCTGTCACCTTCAAAGGTTGATGCACATGCACCCCCAAGTCCCTCTGTTCCTGTGCACACTTTAGATTTGTGCCATTAAGTCTAAATTTTCTCTCCCCATCCTTTCTGCCAAAATGCATCACCTCACACTTCTCTGTATTAAATTCCATCTGCTACTTATCTGCCCACTCTGCTAGCCTATGTCCTTTTGCAGACAATTTGTATCATCCTCACTGTTTGCCACTCCTCCAAGTTTGCTGTTTTTGGAAAATTTTGAAATTTAACTCCATAATCCGAGGTCCAAGTCATTTATACATAACAAACAAAGCTGTGGCCCTAAAACTGGCCATTGGGGAACATCACTGTCTACCATCCTCCAGTCCAAAAACCATCTACCACAACTCACTGCTTTCTATGCCTAATCCAACCTTTTATCCAATTGGACACTGACACTCCTATCCCATTTGCAGTACCAAAATTTAATGGTAGATAACCAGCAACTTCTAACAAACTCACTTAAGTTCTGATGAAAGGTTATCGACCTAAAACATTAACTGTGTCTCTCTCCACAGATGCAGTCAGACTTGTCAAGTGTTTCCAGCATTTTCTGTTTTTACTTCACTTAAGTGAACTTTGAGTCAAAGCACAAAATTAAAGGCAGCCAAGTACTTTGTTCATAAACAGATAAAGTTTTCTTTTGATTTCCACTTAAACATACAGGAACACAAATAAAACATTTATGATACACTCTATGTTTTTGACTCCTGACTAGTTTTTAATTAGGAAGCAAAGAATCATTAAGAAGAAAATGTCCAAATTCAACCTCTGATTTAAATCAGAATTGATAGTGAATGAATTTGAATCCGTGAAAATGATTTGTCATTTTTAAAAAGTTACTATAATATTAGACTATCCATTATGAATCTCTAATTGTTAGAAATTAATTTTTAATTACAGTCACAAACAATTGTTCACAGAAACCTTGAAAGTATGATAGCCAGATTATGTGTATAGTCAGCAGCGAAGTGGCAGTGTTCCCCATTCACAATATTGACACCCGAGCACATATTTTCATGGGCTTTTGAATGGAGGCTCACTGTCATTGGGTATCTGATCCAGTGCAGTGTCCTCCACAGGGTATCTGTGGTGTTTGAGAGTAGAGAAAGCAACAACGTGACACTTCACCAGATTGAAAAGTCCTCGCTGAGACAGAGTCTAAATGTACAGAAATGAAAGAGATTGCAAAAGATAGACTGAGAAAGAAATTAAAGTGATTTTTTTTTCAATCTCCAACTCTAATTAAATTGTGAAGGAATGAGACTTCACAGACAAAATTAAATTTTCAGGACCAGAGGGGTTATTTGGCAGTAACTATGACATATCAGGTCATTAAAATTTCACTTACACTTAATGCACCAGCCCTACAACTTCAAACCCTTATAAAGGCTCAGCATTGATTCAATCAACAAGGTATTGCAATGATACTCTCTGTGGAAGGGCAGGTAATTTTAGACAGCAGCCTCCGGAATTTCTCCAGTAACCATGTATGTGTGGACTCTGGAAGTCGCTGTTTGGATTAACTGCACTGATAACCTCACCATTATACTCTATGCGAAATACAGGCCAACATCAACTACTTGATAAACAATTTAATAATTCTACTCATTCTAAGGATGCGAGCTTCACTGGCAAGGGCAGCATTTGTTTTTTAATGCCCATCCATCATCGCCTACCCAAGATGCCCTTGAGAATATACCTTCACTTATATTGCAGTTTAAATATTTTAATGGAACCAGATTGCAAAACTCTGCAGCAGAGGGATCTGGGTGTCCTGGTACATGAATTACAAAAGATTAGTACACAGGTACAGTAAGTGATTAGGAAGGCAAATTAAATGTTCTTGCTAATTGCAAGGGGAATGGAATATAAAAATAGGGAAACTCCAACAACACTCAAGAAGCTCGACACCATCCAGGACAAAGCAACCCGTTTGATTGGCACCCCATCCACCACCTCAAACAATGACTCCCTCCACCACCAACACACAGTGGCAGCGGTGTGTACCATCCACAAGATGCACTGCAGCAACTCGCCAAGGCTCCTTCAACAGCACCTTCCAAACTTGTGATCTCTATCACCTGGAAGGGCAAGGACAGCAGATGCATGGAACACCACCACCGGCAAGTTCCCCTCCAAGCCGCACACCATCCTGGCTTGGAACTACATCACTGCTCCTTCACTGTCACTGGGTCAAAATTCTGGAACTCCTTTCTTAACAGCACTGTAGGGGTACCTACATCATGTTGATTGCAGCGGTTCAAGGTGGCAGCTCACCACCACTTTCTCAAGGGCAAATTAGGGATGAGCAATAAATGCTGGTCCAGCCAGCGATGCCAACATCCCATGAACAAGTAATTTTTTAAAAACATTTTGCTACAATTGTATAGGATGTTAGTGATTCACATCTGGATTCCTGTGTACAGTTTTGACCTCCTTACTCGAGAAAGGTTATAATTGCATGAGAAGCTGTTCAGAGGAGGTTCAATCAACTGATTCTTGGAATGAAAGGCTTATCTTATGAAGAAGGGTTGGACAGGTTGGGCCTGTACCCATTGGAGTTTAGAAGAATGTGAAGTGATTTACTGAAACATAGAAGATCCTGAGAGGACTTCGTAGTGTGAAGGGTGAATGCTGAGAGGATGTTTCCCTTATAGGAAAGACTAGAACTAGGGGGCTGTTTAAGAATAAGGAGTCTCCTATTTAAGGTGGAGATGAGAATTTTTTTCTCTCAGAGGGTTGTTGGTCTGTGGAATTGATGTTCCCAGAGAATGGTAGAGATAGGGTCAAGGGGTATTTTTAAGGCTCAGTTAGATAGATTCTTGACTGAAAAGGGAGTCAAAGTGTATAGGGAGTAGACAAGAAAGTAGAGTTGAGGCCATAATCAATGAGCCATAACCTTATCAAGTGATGGAGCAGGCTTGAGGGGCCAAGGGGCCTACTCCTCCTAATTTGTATGATCGTATGTTCATTTACAATAACACCTCAAAAATGTCTTTGGATGCTTAATCACTTATTTTAAATCTTTTATATACTTTTGAGGCTCATAAAAAAAATACAAATGAATTGCATTCTTGAGTTTAAAATCAATGTGATATTTATTGCTTTTGCTTCCTTTCAACACGAACACCATTAATCTAGCCTTACTGACCTACATTGTCTCCAGTACCAAATGCATCATGTTAAATCTTCATCTACAAAACACTCCACAGCTTCGCCTCGTACATCCTACTTCTGTAATCCTCCCCCAGCTTTTCATCCCCTTCAGACCTTCAACTATTAACCTAATGTGTAATCCCCACCCTTGGGCACACCACCTCCACCTCACTAGTGGTGGAACCTTTAACTCTCTCAGGCCTACTCCCTGGAACTACCTCTTGAAATTTTTCACCTCCTGCTCTTACACGAATGGTAAAAATCCACCTCTTTGCCCAAGCCTTCAATCAAAAACTCCCCCACAAATATTCAGCGTCCATTCCTTTCACCTTTGGGAAGCTTCTTGAGGCGGGTTCCTATGTTAAATTATATAAAGTGGTAGCTGCTGTAATGAATAAAATACATACTTCTTGCTCACTTCTTGTAGCAGTTTCCAGTAACTGATTGAGCTCCTTCGCCATGGTGCTCTCCAGCTCCTGGCACTCAAACTGGGATGTCACAGTTCCTGACATGGTTGTGGCAAAATGTGGGGCTATAGAAGCACCTAGAACATAACGAGAAAACAAAGCAATTCATCCAAAAACATGCCTTTGGAAATGCATTATAATAATTTTGGAGATGGTACCCGGACACTGAATCACTGATCAGTAGAAATTAATCACATTACTAAATTAAATATGGATTACCATCTACTGAAGTCTGGGATAGATGCTGATTAAAGTCTCAAAATGTTGAACCTCCATGCCCCGAAGAAGCCAAAAGGAGCACAATTGACTTCCGATGGTTCTGAATTAAGGATGAACAGCAGCCTGGAAGGATTAATCTTCCAGATGAATGAAAACAATGACAAATCTGATGCAATGAGGATATAGATGTAGTGGCTGCTGTTTGGTTTCTGTGCTCAAACAAAGCTAAGGGAAAACAGGTCAGATACCCTTGATTCACACTCTCAAATAATGGATTCTTGGGTGAGATACTACAGGTCACCATTAACACATGCAACCAAAACAAGGTGTGGAGTTGTTTCCAGGAGAAGGAAATCTGTTATGTCTGCCTAGGCCTACTTTAAGATTCCAAGGCCTGTGCAAGTTCCAGGCAAGGAGGCTGCTCCCCAAGTGCAACATCATGGTTGCAGCCCTAAATATGGCTGAGGAGAGATGGTTTTTGAACGACAGGACATGTAACATTGCATACATATCCACAACAGGTAGAGAACGGATGAGATGCAGATAAACTTCACTGGGCAATACATTTTTACATTGCGGATGATACAAAACTTGCAAGTATTGTGAACTTTGAGACTAGTGTAGAACTTGAATTGGACATAGAAAAGTTGGTGGTATGGGCAGACAAGTAACAGATGAAATATAATGCTGAGAAGTGTGAACTGATTCATTTTGGTAGAAGAACACTTGAGGGATAATATAAAGGGTACAATTCTAAAGGGGTTGCAGAAGCAGAGGAACCTAGATGTATAAGTGCATAAATCACTGAAGATGGCAGGATAGGTTGAGAGTGGTTAATAATAAAACATACTGCATGCCTAAACATGTGGTGGAAGTAGGTTCAATCCAGGCATTTAAGAAGGAACTGGATTATTATCTGAAAAGAATGTGCAGGGCAACCGGAAGGCGGCACAAGTAAACCGCTCCTTTGGAGAGTTAGCACAGACACAACAGGCTGAATGCCCTCTTTCTGTGCTGTAACCATTCTGTGATTGTGGCATTTAATGAAAAAGAACACTTTCATCAGACTGGCACAACATCACTGTTTCACAAACCAGGCATCATTGTGGCCAAATCAATTACTGTTGAATTACAGCGATATCTATAGCAGGCACATTAATTAACAGCAAGTTGTGGCAGATGATGTGTGCCAGGTGCCAAATCCATGAGGGAAACTTGGTCTTGCCATTACAACGGTTTTGCAATTTGTATTTATTACGAGATGTATGCACTGAATTCAGAAGTATTAAGTCCACCAAGACCTTTAGAGATTTTAAAAATTACATTAAAATACTTATTATCAAAATATAAAAGATTTCAAGCTCATAAGACTACAATTACTACTCTAATAACTTCTAAAATTCCTAATTAACCTGGCCCCCAGTACACCCCCTTTAAAGCAATGGTCCAAAATAGGTTTTAGGTTTAAAACAAACTCAGAAAGTTAACACAATACTCTGGACAGTGGAATTCCAAATGGCTTTCCCCAACTTCAATTTTGTTATATAGAAAACTTATGAACACATGCTGGAGGCTTCATTAGGGTTATGTCACACACTCCTGTTGGATCTTACATGGCCTTCTGACACACAGCCTTTCATTCTCCTTTACATATGCTTCTCTCTTTTTAATACTTAAAATCTATTGTTCCAAATGTCTTTGAAACTGTATCTTTCTTAATATAAAAATGTTCATGTTGCCACTATATATTGTCAGTAACCTTTGGGAAAAATAAACATTCCTTAACCTTGCTTATCTAGCTAGTTGTAAAACAGACTAAGATCCCTTTGAAATCCAAATATCCCCTCATTTATCTAAAAATGCAAAATCCTTCACACCTTACAAGCTAAGACAGCATCCATGTTTACTCATTAGCTGTCAAGCACTAGCTTCTTTTGATGATTTCAAACTTGCAGTCTACTTGGCTACAAAAGGTAATTAAATCACACGCAGGCCCAACTATATTTACCCCCATAAACCTACTTCACATAAACCAGAAAAATATTATTAAAATTATTATACTTTCATCACAGTGGTGATTATGAACTAACAGAATCTCGAGGTCTTTCTAATCATTTTCAATTTGTCAAGCTACTACAAATTTGTTAAATTCCAGATCTCATTTTAAAAATTCAACCCACTTCCATCCAAACAATTGGGGGTAAGTTCATAATTGTATGATTTCAGTAACAAGTTGTCCATTAATATCTTAAACTGCTACTTTGACACTATATTTATGCCTATACCTCTTCTGCTGTACAGTAGTTTACAATTAAAGTTTAAAATTTTCAAAATTTGAAATGTCTATTCTGCCAATTAAAATAATTTATTTTTTTATACAGTATCCTCAAAATTATACAGTCCACTGTGCCTGTGCCGTCTCTTTGAAAAAGATATCTAATTAGTCCCAATCCTCTGGTCTGTCCCTGTAGCCCTATAATTTCCCCCTCAAGCATTTATCCAATTTACTTTTGAAAGTTACTATGAAACCTTCTTCGGCAGTGCATTCCAGATTATAACAACTGGCTGAAAAAAAATTGCCAATTACCTTAAACCTGTGCCCTCTGCTCACCAACCCTCCTCCCACTGGAAACAGTTTTCCCCAATCTCTACCCCAGTGAAACCCTTCAAAATGTTGAACACCTTTACTAAAATTTTCCCTTAACCATCTCAGGTATAAGGAGAACAACCCTGGCTTCTGTAGTCTCTCGAAATCCTCATCCTTGAGAGTGCAGAAGTGACATCTCAGAGTTTTCTCCAAGACTTTGACATGATCCCTTGGCTTCAATCGGACTTGTTTTCTCAGTTTTCACTTGCAAAGGCATTTGTTACATTTTTTCACTACTTCAGGAAATGCAATTACTGTAACATGCCTTTTAACAGAACAGGACACAACAGTTTAAAATAACTGATATTTTTTAACTTTTGGTTTCACCATTGAACTTAGAGACCAGTTTTAAAGTTAACTTGCAAAGTTTGCATTTCCAAAATTCTGCATTGCAAAGTTGTTACTTAAATATAACAAGCCACAGTAATTAAGCTATTACAGTTAAAAAAAAGCCACAATGCAAAAAAAATATTTTAAAGTAATCATATACACAATCGCAACCCTGCAAAGTAAACAGCCTGGATTTCTAACTTGCCTCAGTTGATACATCACACAATCTGAAAACTGAGAAATATGCTGCTACACGATGGTGATATTTTAAGCAGGATATTGAGTCCTTATGCTTGTCATGCATGACGTTACAGAACAGATCTGTCCCATTTCACAATTGTGAAGAACCCTATCGGACCCTGAACAACATTCAGCAAAATCCTGCACACGTTGCAGTGTTCCACATGAATTAGTGAAGATGGTGCAATATTCACCACCAAATTAATCACCGGGACCATTAAAACTGACAGGAACCGAGAGTGATCCCGTCCCGGGACAAAGTACAAACTGGGACCGAGAGTGATCCCGTCCCGGGACAAAGTACAAACTGGGACTGTGTGTCCCAGGATAAACTACAGATCCAAGGAAATGCTGGAAAACACCAGCTTTGCATAATAGAAATAACAGCTTATATTTCCTAATTTCCCTAACAAATAGCAGCAGGGCAGGGATAAGCTAGTTGACGGCTGGGGCTGCTTTCTGCCTGTCCGCGGCCTCTCACCCCCATCTCCGGCTCTCTCTACCACACTCACATATTTACCCCGCTCCCCAGCCCTCCTCGTCCTCCCACCCCAATGCCCCCCAACCCCAATTAACCTGTCCCTCCGCAGCTGCTTCCCCTTGACCAACCCCCCCCAGATCTTCTCCTCCCCCCAAAAATATTTTCCTCTCCCCAAAACCCCCCAGATCTTCTTCTCCTTCCCCCCAACACTACCCCCCCAAATCTCCTCCTCCCCCCCCCCGAATTCCCCAAATCATCTTCTCCTCCCCTCTCACGAACCCCTCTCACCTGCCCACATTGTGTCGAGGCCCCGGCTGACTCTCGTTCACTCAGCCCCCAGTTTGATGCTGTCGGGCAGGCAGTGGTAGCAGAATCGGCTCCGCCCCCAGCGCGGGTGCCCGCTCCCTGCGCGCACCCACACAGCGCGCGCCCCCGCTCCTCGATGGTTGCGCGCGCCTATTCCGGCCTCAGGCCCCCCCACAGATACGCCATCGGACACTTTGTCCCCACGGCCCCCGGCTGAGGGAAGCGAGATGGTGTCTGTCCCGGGGTTGGATCGGAGGTCGGGGGTCGGTCCCGGGGTTGGGTCGGAGGTCGGGGGTCGGGGTACGGTCCTGGGGTTGGGTCGGGGGTCCCGATCTCGCGCTCGCACCCACCTTCAGGCTGAAGCGGTCAGGGAGTGTTGGGCTGGGAATGCATGAGGGCAGGTTCCTATTGGTCTAGAGCGGAGAATGACAGTAGGGATATCCAATCAACAGCTGCGTATGGCTCGGTGACGTCTGCGCCTGGTCAGACAGGATTGGAGCAAATTCAAGAACTTTCCGAAGGACAGCGAGGGGGGAGGGAAGGGAGGGGGTAAAGGGCAGAAGGGATAAAGGGGAGAGGGGGAGGGGCAGAGAGGAGTAAATGGCGGGGGTAAAGGGGAGGGGGTGAGGGGAGGAGAGGGAAAGGGGAAGGGAGGAGGGGGAGGGCGGAAGGGGAAGGGTGGGGGGGCGGAAGGGGGAGAAGGGGGAGGCGGAAGGGGAAGGGTGGGGGGAAAGGAGAGGGAGGGGGAAAGGAGGGGGAGGGGGGAAAGGAGAGGGAGGGGGAAAGGAGAGGGTGGGGAGGGGGGAAAGGAGAGGGTGGGGAGGGGGGAAAGGAGAGGGTGGGGAGGGGGGAAAGGAGAGGGTGGGGAGGGGGGAAAGGAGAGGGTGGGGAGGGGGGAAAGGAGAGGGAGGGGAGGGGGGAAGGGAGAGGGAGGGGAGGGGGGAAAGGAGAGGGTGGGGAGGGGGGAAAGGAGAGGGAGGGGAGGGGGGAAAGGAGAGGGAGGGGAGGGGGGAAAGGAGAGGGAGAGGGAGGGGAGGGGAAAGGAGAGGGAGGGGAGGGGGGAAAGGAGAGGGAGGGGAGGGGGAGAGGGAGGGGAGGGGGGAAAGGAGAGGGTGGGGAGGGGGGAAAGGAGAGGGTGGGGAGGGGGGAAAGGAGAGGGAGGGGGAAAGGAGAGGGAGGGGAGGGGGGAAAGGAGAGGGGGGGAGGGGGGAAAGGAGAGGGAGGGGAGGGGGGAAAGGAGAGGGAGGGGAGGGGGGAAAGGAGAGGGAGGGGAGGGGGGAAAGGAGAGGGAGGGGGAAAGGAGAGGGTGGGGAGGGGGAGGGGGGAAGGAGGGGAGGGGGAGGGGGGAGGGGAGGGAGGGGGGAGGGAGGGGGAAAGGAGAGGGTGGGGAGGGGGAGGGGGGAAGGAGGGGAGGGGGAGGGGGGAGGGGAGGGAGGGGAGGGGGGAGGGGAGGGGAGGGGGAGGGGAGGGAGGGAGGGGGAGGGGAGGGAGGGAGGGGAGGGGAGGGAGGGGGGAGGGGAGGGGGAGGGGGGAGGAGGGAGGGGGAGGGGGGAAGGAGGGGAGGGGGAGGAGGGGAGGGAGGGGAGGGAGGGGGGAAGGAGGGGGGGAGGGAGGGGGGAAGGAGGGGAGGGAGGGAGGGGGGAAGGAGGGGAGGGAGGGAGGGGGGAAGGAGGGGAGGGGAGGGGGGAGGGGAGGGAGGGGGGAGGGAGGGGGGAAGGAGGGGAGGGGATGGGGGTGGGAAGGAGGGTAGGGTGAGGGGGGAGTGAGGGGAGGGAGGGAGGGGGGAAGGAAGGGAGGGAGGGAGGGGGGAAGGAAGGGAGGGAGGGAGGGGGGAAGGAAGGGAGGGAGGGGGGGAGGGGAGGGAGGGGGGAAGGAAGGGAGGGAGGGAGGGGGGAAGGAAGGGAGGGAGGGAGGGGGGGAGGGGGAGGGGAGGGAGGGGGAGGGGAGGGAGGGGAACGGGGAGGGGAGGGAGGGAGGGGGAAGGAGCGGAGGGAGGGAGGGGGAGGAGAAGGAGGGGGAGGGGAGGGGGAAAGGAGAGGGGGGAGGGAAGGGGGAAAGGAGAGGGGGGAGGGGAGGAGGGAAAGGAGAGGGGGGAAGGAGAGGGGGAGGGGGAAAGGAGAGGGAGGGAGAGGGGGAGTGGGGGAAAGGAGAGGGAGGGAGAGGGGGAGTGGGGGAAAGGAGAGGGAGGGGAGGGGGGAAGGGGAGGGAGGAAAGGAAGGGGAGGGGTGAAAGGAGAGGGGGGAAAGGAGGGGGAGGGGAGGAAAGGAGGGGGAGGGGTAGGGGGAAAGGAAGGGGAGGGGGGAAAGGAGGGGGAGGGGTGAAAGGAGAGGGGGGAAAGGAGGGGGAGGGGAGGAAAGGAGGGGGAGGGGTAGGGGGAAAGGAGAGGGAGGGGTAGGGGGAAAGGAGGGGTGGGAGAAAGGAGAGGGTGAGGGGGAAAGGAGGGGGGAGGGAGGAGGGAAAGGAGGGGAGGGGAAAGGATAGGGAGGGGGCAGGGGAAGGGAGGGGGAGGGGGTGAAAGGAGAGGGAGGGGGAAGGGAGGGGCGGAAAGGAGAGGGAGGGAGAGGGTGAGGGGGAAAGGAGGGGGGAGGGAGGAGGGAAAGGAGGGGAGGGGGAAAGGATAGGGAGGGGGCAGGGGAAGGGAGGGGGAGGGGGTGAAAGGAGAGGGAGGGGGAAGGAAGGGGCGGAAAGGAGAGGGAGGGAGAGGGTGAGGGGGAAAGGAGGGGGAGGGGGGAAAGGATGGGGAGGGGCCGGGAGAAGGGAGGGGAGGGGTTGAAAGGAGAGGGAGGGGCGGAAAGGAGAGGGAGGGGCGGAAAGGAGGGGGGGGGGAAGGAGGGAGGGAAAGGAGAGGGAGGGGGAAAGGAGAGGGTGCGGGGAATGAGAGGGAGGGGGAGGGGGAAAGGAGAAGGAGGTGGGAAAGGAGAGGGGGGGAAGGAGAGGGAGGGGGAAAGGAGAGGGAGGGGTGAAAGGAGGGGGAGGGCGGGAAAGGAGAGGGAGGGGAGGGGGCGAAACGTGAGGGAGGGGAGGGACGAAAGGAGAGGGTGGGGGAGGGGGAGTGGGGAAAGGAGAGGGAGGGGGTGAAAGGAGAGGGAGGGGGTGAAAGGAGAGGGAGGGGAGGGGGGAAAGGAGGGGGAGGGGCGAAAGTAGAGGGAGGGGGTGAAAGGAGAGGGAGGGGAGGGGGGAAAGGAGGGGGAGGGGCGAAAGTAGAGGGAGGGGGAAAGGTGAGGGAGGGGGAGGGGCGAAAGTAGAGGGAGGGGGAAAGGTGAGGGAGGGGGAGGGGCGAAAGGAGAGGGAGGGGGAGAGGGGAAAGGAGAGGGAGGGGGTAAAGGAGGCGGAGGGGGGAAAGGAGGGGGAGGGGGTAAAGGAGGGGGAGGGGGAAGGGAGGGGGAGGATGGAAAGCAGAGGGGGGAAGGAGGGGGAGGGGGAGTGGGGAAAGGAAAGGGGGGGAAGGAGGGAGGGGATGGGGGGTAGGAGGGAGGGGATGGGGGGTAGGAGGGAGGGAAAGGAGAGTGAGGGGGAGGGGGAAAGGAGAGGGTGCGGGGAATAAGAGGGAGGGGGAAGTGGAAAGGAGAAGGAGGTGGGAAAGGAGAGGGGGGGGAGGAGAGGGGGGGAAGGAGAGGGAGGGGAGGGGGGAAAGGAGGTGGGGGGGAAGGGCGGGGGAAAGGAGAGGGAGGGGTGAAAGGAGGGGGAGGGGGGAAAGGAGGGGGAAGGGAGGGGGAGGATGGAAAGCAGAGGGGGGGAAGGAGGGGGAAGGGAGGGGGAGTGGGGAAAGGAAAGGGGGGAAGGAGGGAGGGGATGGGGGGTAGGAGGGAGGGAAAGGAGAGTGAGGGGGAGGGGGAAAGGAGAGGGTGCGGGGAATGAGAGGGAGGGGGAGGGAGAAAGGAGAAGGAGGTGGGAAAGGAGAGGGGGAGGGAGGGGAGGGGGGAAAGGAGAGGGGGGGAAGGGCGGGGGGAAGGAGAGGGAGGGGTGAAAGGAGGGGGAGGGCGGGAAAGGAGAGGGAGGGGAGGGGGAGTGGGGGAATGGAGAGGGAGGGGGTGAAAGGAGAGGGGGGAAAGGAGGAGGTGGAAAAGGAGGGGGAGGGGCGAAAGTAGAGGGAGGGGGAAAGGAGAGGGGGAGGGGGAAAGGTGAGGGAGGGGGAAAGGGGAGGGGGGAAAGGAGAGGGAGGGGGTAAAGGAGGGGGAGGATGGAAAGCAGAGGGGGGGAAGGAGGGGGAGGGGCAAAGGAGGGGGAGGGGGGAAAGGAGAGGGAGGGGGTGGGGATGGGGGAAAGGAGAGGGAGCGGGGAAAGGAGAGGGAGGGGGTGGGAGGGGGAAAGGAGAGGGAGCGGGGAAAGGAGAGGGAGAGGGCGGGGGGAAAGGAGAGGGAGGGGGCGAAAGGAGAGGGAGGGGAAGGGGGAATGGAGAGGGAGGGGGGAGAGGGGGAGGGGTAAAAGAGAAGGGGGAGGGGCAGAAGGGGAAAAGGGACAGAGGGGAGGGGGGGAAAGGGGGAAGATGGGGAGGGCAAGGGGGGGAAAGGGGGAGGGGAGTGGAGGGGGAAAAAGGGGGGATGGAGAAAAGGGGAGAGGGGGAAAAGGGTGGGAAAGGAGAGGGGGGAAAGGGGGTGGCAGAAAGGGGGGAGGGAGGAAAGGTGGGGGAGGGAAGGGAGGGGGGGAAGGGGAGGGGGGAAGGTGGAGGGGGTAAACAGGGGAGGGTGGTAATGGCGGGTGGGGGTAAAGTGGAGGGGGGTGAAGGGGCGGAGGGAGGGGGGATTATTACAAAACACGCGTTCTACATGACTGAGGTGTCCTGCCATGGCTTCAATATACTTCCCTTGCATTAACTTTATTTTATTTTGATTTACTTATGCAACTTTATTTTACCTGCCTTGTCTTAACTTTATTTCCCTATTGCTTGTGTTTCTTACTTAAATGTAAGTAGCCCCTTCTTTTAATACAAATGTTCTAATGTAATTCTCAGCAACTTGACACTCCCTAACTGCAGGTTCTCACCAACCAACTAACGTATTGATTCTGTCCCGATCTATAGTTTCCATAAGTTTCCCTACCACTGAATTCAAACTGACTGGTTTGTAGTTGCTGGCCTTATCCTTGTACCCCTTTTTGAACAAGGGTGTAACATTCGTAATTCTCCAGTCCTCTGGCACCTCCCCTGTGTCTAAGGAAGACTGGAAGATTATCACTAGTGCATCTGCAATTTCTACTCTGGCTTCAGTATCCTTGGATGCATCTCATCCAGTCCTGGTACCTTATCTATTTTAAGTAAAAATAACCTTTCTAACACCTCATCCTTCTCAATTGTAAATTCTTCTGGTGTACAAGTTACCTCCTCTCCCACCTCGGCCTGGGTAACATCTTCTTCCTTTGGAAAGACAGAATGCAAAATATTCATTTAACACTTCCACTATTTCCCCAGTCTCCACATGCAAGACCCATTTTTAATCCAAACTTGTCTCTACTCTATCTTTCACCACCCTTTTATTATTTATATGTTTATACAAGACCCTGGGATTACCTTTAATGTTAGCTGCCAGCATCTTTTCATGCTCTCGCTTTGCTTTTCTTATTAGTTTTTTTCATTTCCCGCTGGCCCTTCTATATTCAGCCTGGCTCTCCAGTGTATTTTCTACCTGACATCTGTCATACTTGCACTTCTTCCTTTTCATCTTTAGCTCTATCTCTCTCGTCATCCAGGGCGCTCTGGATTTATTTGTCCTACCTTTTCCCTTCAAGGGAATATACCTTGATATTGCCTGCAGTACATTTTCTTTGAAGGTGGCCCATTGTTCAGCCAATGTCTTTTCTGCCAACATTTGATTCCGACTCACTTGACTCAGATGCATTCTCATCCCATCAAAGTTAGTTTTCCCCCAATTAGTTCCTCCTGCTCTGGATTGTTCCTCGTCCTTTCCCATGGCCAACATAAACCTTATGATACAAAGGCCACTGACCCCTAAATGCTCTCTCACTCATATTTGATCTACTGTGCCAACTCATTCCCCAGAACCAGGTCCACAGTGCCTCACCTCTTGTTGGACTGGAAACATACTGCTGCAGGAAATTATCTTGAACATATTCCAGGAACTCTTGCCACTCTTCACTATTCCTATCCCAGCCTATATTTGGATAATTTAAGTCCCCTGTTATAATAATTCTATAATTCTTGCACCTTTCAGGATGATATAATAATTCTAATAATGTTATTGGAATTTATTGTAAAATAGTGCTATCTGTGTCTGTATGTGTGTGTGAGAGAGAGAGACTTAATTGGATTAAAGGCAGCTGCTCTGAAGGCTTTGATGTAAACATGGTAAACATGGGGTAGTTTAGAATGTAAGGTGTAAAAGGACATTTGTATTTTTAAATAAATCAAACTAGATTGTTTTCAAAGGAGGAATGAAATGTGTCACCTAGCCAGGTGAAGTTTAGAAACAGTCTGTTTATTTTTTCCAAAGGTTACTGGTAAAACTTAGTGCTATGAGAGATTTTTATTATCAGGAAGGTAAAGTCCAAAGACATAGTGAAACAATGGGTATTTGCATTAAAAGGGGAAAATATATATAAAGGAGCGAAGATTGTGTGTAAGGGTAGGCATTCTTAAGATCTAACAAGTATGAAAAGCCTTCAGCGTCTATGCCTCAAGCTGCTGTTTTCAAACAACTGAAGTTAAGAAAACTCACTTTGAATTTGACTGGTTCAGGGTATTGTGTGTCACCTTGCCTGGGTCTTTTAAAATCTATGTGTCTTACTGTTGCCTTAACAAAAGTGTAACTGGAGTTAAATTCATTATGGCATTTAAAAGTTATTATAGTAGTAGTTTGTGGACATATGTATGTACTTAAAAATAATGTTTCTGTTGATAAATGTTTAATGTAGTTTGGTAAAAACCTATAAGATTTGGTGGTCTTATTATAACCAAATTCAAGGCATGCATCTCGAAATTTATACAAATTGCAAAACAAGTTGTGGCAGTTGTTTCAAGCTTCCCTTTGGGATTTGAGCAGCTCAGCATTTGCTTTAACATCACCTCTCCTTCATTTCTTTGCAAATTTGTTTCTCTACATTCCTTCCAACAGTTGGTGGTCTATATACTACACCGATCAATGATATTGTATCCTTTTCATTCCTTATGTCTAGCCAGATAGATTCTGTCCTTGACCCCTCTGGAACATCCTTTCTCTCCAGTACTGTAATGCCATCTTTAATCAATATTGCCACTCCCTCCCCCCACTATTTTCTTCCTTTCCTGTCTCTGCTAAACACCTTGTACCCAGGAATATTTAACTCGCTTCTTTGAGCCAGGTCTCTGTTATAGCAATAATATCATAATTCCATTTGTCACCCTATGCCTGTAGTTCATTAATCTTATTAATCACATTCCGTGCATTCACATACATGCACGTTAAGCATGACTTAGACTTCTTTACTTTCCCCCTTACTCTGACCCCATGTAATGACTTACTATTGCCTACTCTAATTCTATCAAATTCTTCTAGATGTAAGGAACGAAAAGGGTACAATATCATTAATCAGTGTAATATATAGACCACCAACTATTGGAAGGAATGTAGAGAAACAAATTTGCAAAGAAATGAAGGAGAGGTTATGTTAAGGCAAATGCTGAGCTGCTCAAATCCCAAAGGGAAACTTGAAACAACTGCCACAACTTGTTTTGCAATTGGTATAAATTTCGAGATGCATGCCTTGAATTTGGTAATAATAAGACCACTCTCTGATATATCCTCCTTATCAGTTAATACAGCTCTACTTCCCACTGCCAATTTTTCTCTTCCCCACTCTGAATTTCCCCTCAGGATCCCATCCCCCTGCCAATCTAGTTTAACCACTCCCCCACTCCCCCATTGGCATTAGCAACCTTCCCCATGAGGACGAGTCCCAGTCCTGTTAAAGTGTATCCCTTCTACAGGTCCCACCTGCCCAGAACCGATTCCAATGCCTCAGAAATCTATAGCCCTCCCTCCTACTCCATTTCTCCAGCCACGTGTTGAACTTCTCAATCTTCCTATCCCTATGCTCACTAGCATGTGGCACTGGGATTAATCCTGAGATTATGGATCCTGCTTTTTAATTCCCTTCCTAACTCCCTAAAATCTGCTTTCAGGACCTTATCCCTTTTCCTACCTTTGTCATTGTACCCAATGAAGATCATGACTTCTGGCTGTTCACCCTCACCCAAAAGAATCTCCCGCAGCTGCTCTGTGACATCCTTGACCCTGGCACCAGGGAGACAACAAACCATCCTGGAGTCCCATCTACAGCTGCAGAAATGCCTGTCTACTCCCCTAACTAGGGAATCCCCTACCACTATAGCATTTCCACTCTTCCTCCTCTCCTCCTATGTAGCTGCGCCACCTGTGGTGCCACGGACTTGGTTCTTGCTACAGTCCTCTGAGGAACCATCTCGCTCACCAGTATCCAAGATAAAAAAGCGATTAGAGAGCGTGATAGACTCAGGGGATTCCTGCACTACCTGCCTATTTCTCTTGGATACTCTGGCGATCACCCATTCCCCCTGTGCTTGTGTAGTCCTTAGCTGTAGTGTGACCACCTCTTTAAATGTGCTAACCACGTAATCCTCAGCCTTGCCAATGTACCGAAGTGACTCCAACTGCCATTCGCGTTCCATAACCCGGAGCTCAACTTTCTGCAGTTGGTGACACTTCCTGCAGATGCAGTCATTGAGGACACTTTGTCCATCCACAACTTCCCACAACCTACAGAATGCACATTCCACATGGCCGAGCTGCGCTGACATACCTTAAACTTTATGTAAAGTGTTTGCTACAGTATGGTATAATGTAATAACACATCTGTCATTCACCAATCATCTCCTCTGTGCAGAGTCCAGAAAGGCCGATACTTGCCAACCAATCAACTTACAGGACACCTGTGACGTCACTTTTAGATTTTGTTCTCCATTCTCAGTGTTTCAATCTCCCGACTGCCTTTCCACTCGCGCTGTTTTAAATCTCCTAAATGCCTCTGCACTTGCACTGTTTCCAGACGCCCGACTGCCTCTCCACTTGCACTGTTCTGAATCTCCCAAATGCCTCTCCACTTGCACTGTTTTCATGTTCCTCTGGATCGCTTGAACTTCTAATATCTGAGTTGAAGAATTCTAGCTTTCAGTGACAGACTGATACCTCTGGTTTTGTTAGTGAGATGGGTCACTGTCCTCGTACAAGGCAGACCTGTTTTCAGTATCTGGCTCATCCTGCCATAGAATTATATAACAAAAGCAAAATACTGTAGATGTTGGAAATCTGAAATAGAAAACAGAAAGTACTGGAAAAACTCGGCAGGTCTGGCAGCACCTTTGGAGAGGGAAGCAATGTTAATATTTCAATTTCAATATGACTCTTCTTGAAAACTGCCAGAAACTTAATTCCAGATTCCATTTGCCACCTCGGCTCCAAAGAGATCCTGCTTATTTCCCAGAAATTAAAGTAAGTTGATTGTCGGAAAACAGTCAAACCCGGGCTTGAATCCTCGCCAAGTGAACAGCTGGCCTCAAGAGCTTCTCATCAGTAGTATAGTGAACAACATACCTCCCTTAAAATATGCCTATGTTACCATTATCTCATTGTAATCAAACATTAGTCTATGCCCTTTTGCATCCTTTCAGCTGTTGTTGAATGAACCATAAATGCAAAATCTGAATTTCAGGTGTTTGGATGTTGCCAAGAATCCTTATTCAGATCACAGGTATGTTTAATAATACCTACACAGCCATTAGCCATCAAATGTCAGGAATTTGGGGTTAGACTTGTGATGACAGGATTCTTCCTTATTTAAAAGCATCAGAAGGGTCATACGGACTCGAAACGTTAACTGTATCTCTCTCTGCAGATGCTGCCAGATCTGCTGAGTTTTTCCAGGTATTTTTGTTTTTGTTCTTCCTTATTTAAGCTGGGCGTGGATGGGGGAAGGTTCAAAGTTTCTTCTCTCACCTAATCCAACCATTTACATAAGATTTTTGTCTGTAATATTTCATGTGACTGTCAGATTTCCTTTTTAGTTTAAATCTGCAGTTTAATAATTAGTATGAAATAACCAATCATAATGGAAAAAATCTCTCAAATTTTCTTCCTTGTCACATTCCATCAAAATCAAAGTTTTCACCAATGACATTACAGGGAAAGAGTTTTGAGAAACAGTGACCTTGTCAGTTCCTTGACCCAGTAGCAACCATTACTGGTAATATTTTCTATTGATGTTTGCAAAGGTTAAAAGTACAAGCAAGAAACATACAAATCCACCTAAACCAGATTTCCAATGGTGAAAATGATCAGGCAAGCCTCACTCCAGTCATCAAGTGAGGCCATATAGGTTGAGCTCAGAAATAAAAAGGGGGCAGCCACCCTTCTAGGAGTGTATTATATGTCCCCAAATAGTGGAAGAGAGATAGAAGAGCAAATACGTAGACAGATTTTTGAGTGCAAAAACAATAGGGCAGTAATAGTTGGGAACTTCAACCACCCTAATATCAGTAGGGACACGAACAGTGTGAAGAGCACGTAAGGCGCAAAATTGTTGAACTGCATTCAAGAGAACATTTTTAGCCAGCACATAACAAGCCCAATGAGAGGGAACGCATCCTAGCTTAGGAAATGAAGCTGGGCAAGTAGATGAAGTAGCAGTGGGAAACCATTTTGGAGACAGTGACCATAATATAGTTAGATTCAGCATCATTATGGAAAAAGACAAAGATAGATCAGGAGTAAAAGTTCTAAATTGGGGGAAGACAAATTTTACAAAGCTGAAAGGTGAGCTGGTGAGATCGGACTGGATATAGCTACTGGAAAAGGAAAATGGTGTCAAATCAGTGGGAGGCATTCAAAGGCGAGATTCTACGGGCACAGTATGGACATGCCCCACATAGAAAAATGCTGGTACTGCCAAATCTAGAGCCCACTGGTTATCTAGAAGCATACAGGCCAAGATAAAGCAGAAAAAGAGAGCTTATGACAGTCACAAAAAGCTTAATGCTGCAGAAAGCCTAGAGAAGTAAGGAAAGCACAGGGGTGAAGTAAAAATGGAAATTAGGAAAGCAAGAGAGGATATGAAAAATATTGACAGATAAAATAAAAAAAAAACCCAAAGATGTTTACCAGCACATTAGGAGCAGAAGGGTAACTAAGGAAAGGGTCGGGCCTATCAGAGATGTAAATGTTAACTTGTGCGTTGATGTAGAAGATGCGGGCAGGGTTCTCAATGAGTACTTGGTCTCTGTCTTCACTAAGGAGAGGGTTGATGCAGATATTCTAGTTAAAGATGAGGAGTGTGAAATATTAGATATAATAAGCATAGTGAGAGAGGAAGTACTGGAGGGACTGATATCCTTGTAGGTGGTTAATCATCAGGGCCAGATGGATTGTACCCCAGACTGTTGAAGGAAGCCTGGGACGAAATAGTGGATGCTCTGAGTGTCATTTTGCAATCCTCACTAGATACAGGCGAGGTCCCAGAGGAGTGAAGGTCTGCGACTATTGTACCATTATTTAAAAAGGATGCGAGGGTTAGGCCAGAAAATTATAGGCCGGTCAGTTTGACTTCAGTGGTGGGCAAATTATTGGAAACAATTCTGAGGGACAGGATAAACTGTCACTTAGAAAGGCATAGATTGATCAGGGATAGTGAGCATGGTTTTGTTTTGGGAAGGTCGTGTCTTACTAACTTAATAGAATCTTTTGAGGAAATAACAAGGAGAATTGATGAGGGTAGTGCAGTGGATGTTGTCTACATGGATTTCAGTAAAGCATTTGACAAGGTCCCACATGGCAGATTGGTCAGGAAAGTGAGATCTCATGGGATACAGGGGAAAATGGCAGGTTGGATCCAAAGTTGGCTCAGTAACAGGAAACAAAGGGTAATGGTTGATGGAAGGTTTTACGAATGGAAAATGGTTTTCAGTGTTGTTCCACAGGGCTTAGTAGGGGGCCCTTGCTGTTTGTTGTATATATTAATGATTTAGACTTAAATGTGGGAGCTACGATTGGGAAACTTGCAGATGACACAAAAACTAGCCATGTAGTTGATAGTGAAGAGGGTAGCTGTTAACTCCAGAATGATATCAATGGTTTGGTTGAGTGGGCAGAAAAGTGGCAAATAGAATTCAATCTGGAAAAGCGAGAGGTATTGCAATTGGGGAGGGCAAACAAAGCAAGGGAATACACAATAAACAGGAAGTTACTGAGAGAGGTTGTGGAAGTGAGAGACCTTGGAGTGCATGTCCACATGGCAGGACATGTGGGTAAGGTGGTAAAGAAAGCATATGGAATGCTTTCCTTTATTGGACGAGGTATTGAATATAAAAGCAGGGATGTAATGCTGGAACTGTATAAAACGCTGGTTAGACCACAGCTGGAATTTTGTGTACGGTTCTGACCACCACATTACAGGAAGGGCATAGTTGCTCTGGAGATTTACAAGAATGTTGCCAGTGCTGGAAAATTGCAGGTATGAGGAGAGATTGGATAGGCTGGGGTTGTTTCTCTTAGAACAGAGGAGGCTGAGGGGTGACCTAATTGAGGTGTACAAAATTATGAGCGGCCTAGATAGGGTAGACAGGAAAGACTTGTTTCTCCTAGCTGAGGGGCATAGATTTAAGGTGATTGGTAGAAAGATTAGAGGGGACATGAGGAAAAACCTTTTCGCCCAGAGGGTGGTGGGCGTCTGGAATTCACTGCCTAAGTTGTTGGTTGAGGCTGAAATACTCAACTCATTTAAAAGGTACCTGGACCTGCATCTGAAGTGCTGTAACCTGCAAGGCTATGGACCAGGAGCTGGAAAGTGGGATTAAAATGAGCGGCTAGTTTTTTTTTTCTCTTTTTGGCTGGTGCAGATGTGATGGGCTGAATGGCCTCATTCTGCACTGTAACTTTTCTATGGTTTTACAATTGGCCTTCTTCTGCACTGTAAAGATTCTGTGAAGCTATACAACTGACTTGTGTAGAGGATAACATATTACATGTGAAAACTTTTTTTAATGAGATGTGATCTGAATGATTACCGTAGTAGTATTAAATTTAAACTAGCATGTAAGCTCCATCTTGTGGCCAATGTGTAGTATGGCTTCACCTTCTTGTACATGTATTCACTACGTCTCATTTGATGGGAGGTGCAATCTTTTACAGTGCTGTGTACAAGGCTAAGCAGCACTACAGAGGTTAGCTCCCCATGTATCAGAGTTCCCAAATATCAGCTATATTGCAGTGAGGAGCTGGCAGTCCAGGTTCAATCCTGTAATGTTCAACCATGTGATGCTTGATAACCTAACTTCTGCAAATTTCAGCAGCATTTTGTTCCTTCATAGTCTCTCCTTTTAAAAATACTCAGTGTAAGCTTTGTTTTCAGGTGTCCGGTTTGGCTGGGTCTCCCTTTGAGACCTCATCCCAAAGAATTGAACCCCACAATGCAGGCAGACATGTCAGTGCAGTAATGAGGAGTGCCACATTGTCCTAGGTGCAGTCTTTCGGGTGAGACTTTAAACTGAGCCTTTATCTGCTTTCTAGGCTGGTGTAAATGATTCCACAGCTCTACAGTGGAGTTCTCCCCAGTGTTCTGACCAATATTTATCCCTCACCAAACAGCATAAACTGATTAACTGCTCATTGCTGTTTCTAGGAACTAGCTGTGTGCAAGTTCACTACAATAGAGATCTCACTGCAAAGGATCTTATTGGCTGTAAAGCATTTTGGGACAACATGCAAGTCATGAAAGGTGTTATAGAAATGTACTTTCTTTCTATTCAAATAACACTCATAACTGAAAAACTGAGCAGAATTAGCTGGAAGCAAAAGAAAAATATTCTCTCAGACCGGATTCAGCTGACCGGGACTGAAATTAAATACACCATACAGACTGGATTCAGCAGACCGGGACGAAATTAAATACACCGTACAGACCAGATTCAGTTGCCATCAGACTGAAAAATAACAAACGTAACTTCTCTATTCAAAAAAGGAGGGAGGCAGTAAAAAGAAAAGTAGGAAACTAAAGCCAGTTAGCTTAACATTTGTCATAGGGAAAATGCTGGAATCTATTAAGGAGGTTAAATCTCGATGCAATATGGCAGAGTCAGCAATGGGCAAAAATTTGGCAAAGTATAATGTGGGAAAACGTGACCTTGGCCATTTTGACAGGAGAATAGACAAAGCAGCATATTATTTAAATGGAGAGAGATTGTAGAACTCTGAGGTACAGAGGAATCTGGGTGTCTTGGTACATGAATCACAAAAAGTTAGTAAGCAGGTGTAGCAAGTGATTAGGAAGGCAAATGGAATGTTTGTATCCATTGCAAAGAGAATGGAATATAAAAGTAGCGATGTTTTGCCACAGTTGTACAGCTGTACTTGCATGTTAACTTTTTGTGATTCATGTGCCAGGACACCAGATCCCTCCATACCACCAAGTTCTGCAATCTCTCCCCATTTAAATACTATACTGCTTTTCTATTCTTCCTGCCAAAGTGGACAAGTTCACATTTCCCACATTATACTTCATCTGCCATATTTTTAACCGCTCAATTAACCTGTCCATATCCCTTTGCAGACTCTGTACCTCCTTTTGATAACTTACTTTCCTCCCTATCTTAGTATTATCAGCAAAGTTAGCTACCATACATTTGGTCCCTTCATCCAAGTCATTGATAAAAATTGTAAATAGTTAGGCCCCAGCGCTGACACCTGTGGCACTCCACCAGTTACAGCTTGCAAACCTGAAAACGACCCATTTTTCCCTGCTGTCTGCTTCCTGTTAGGTGACCAATCCTTTATCCATGCTAATATGTTATCCCATATATCATGTGCTCTTTTCTGGTATAGTAAGCTTTGATGTGGTACCTTATCAAATATGTTTTGGAAACCCAAATATGCCACATCTACAAGTTCCCCATTATCCACCTTGTTACATCCTCAAGGAATTTGAATAAATTAGTTGAACACGATTTCTCTTTCACAAAGCCACATTGACTCTGCCTGATCCCATTATGGCTTTCTAAGTATCCTACTATAACCTCCTTAGTAATGGATTCTAGCAATCGTAAAGGCTGACAATTCTTGGGGACCAGATTACCTGCATCCTGGGGTCTTAAAAGAAATGGCTGCAGTGATGTAGAGGCGTTGGTTAGTTATAACCTTACAAAATTCCTTAGATTCTGGAAGGGTCCCAGTGAATTGGAAAATCACTAATGTAACACCTTTGTTCAAGGAGGGAGGCAGAAAGCAGGAAACTATACACTAGTTAGCCTAACATCTGTCATAGGGAATTTTTTTTTATTCATGGGTTGTAGGCGTTGCTGGCTAGGCCAGCTTTTACTCCCCTTTCCGAACTGCCCTTGAGAAGGTGGTAGTGAGCAGTGGTTCAAGAAGGCAGCTCACTGCCACCTTCTCAAGGGCAATTAGGGATGGGCAGTAAATGCTGGCCCAGCCAGCAATGCCCACAACCCATGAATGAATTTTTAAAAAAATTCCCTATGATAGATGTTAGGCTAACTGGTTGATAGTTTCCTGTTATAAAAACAGAAAATGCTGGTAAAACTCAGCAGGTCTGGCAGCATCTGTGGAGAGAGAAACAGAGTTAATGTTTTGAGTCCATTTGACCCTTCTTCAGGTCTAAAGAGAAGTAGAAATGTGATGTGTTGGATTTTATACTGCTTATGAGTGGGTGCAGCAGATGGAGCAAGATAGAAGGTCAGGGATACGTATCAGCGAAGGAGAGATTGTCTTGTGTCTGTGACATCTTTGTCAAAAGGAGTGTTAATGGTAGTGTTACAGACTAAAGAAGGTGCTGATAATAGCATAAAGGTAAGGTAGGAGAACAAGGGTCAGAACCCAGTGAAAACACAATGTAGAAACATGTCACAGATGGCCCTGTGGAGGGAGGGGGTTTGGACAAAAAGGATTTAAAAATTAACAAATAAATAAAATAATAACATAAAAATAAATAAATAAAAATTGGATAAAAAAGGGGGTGAGGATGCAGGAGAGAGTTCACGGTCTGAAGTTGTTGAACTCAATGTTAAGTCCGGAAGGCTGTAAGGTGCCTAATTGGAAGATGAGGTACTGTTCCTCCAGTTTGTGTTGGTCTTCACTAGAACATTGCAGCAGGCCAGGGATGGAAGTGGACTCTCTCAGGTCTGAGGGTGCTGACCCGTGTTCTGCTATTAACACATTCTGCTATATTACCTTTATGCCACTATCAGCACCTCCTTTACCCTTTACCACTATCATTAATGCTCTCTTTGTCTTGTGTCCATGACATCTCTGTCAATCTCTTCTTAGCTGTCACCTTCTATCTTGCTCCAGCCCCACTTAAACAGCACAAAATCTACATCACGTCTACTTCACTTTAGCTCTGAAGAAGTCATATGGACTTGAAATTTCTGTCTCCACAGATGCTGCCAGACCTGCCGAGTTTTACTAGCATTTTTATTTTAGATTTCCAGCATCCACAGTATTTTGCTTTTATCTAGTTTCCTGTCTCCCTCCTTTCTTGAATGACGGTGTCACATTAGCAATTTTCCAATCCACTGGGATCCTTCCAGGATCTAAGGAATGTTGGAAGGTTATAACCAATGCCTCTATATCTCTGCAGTCACTTCTTTTAAGACCCCAGGATGCAGGTCATCTGGTCCTGCAGACTTGTCAGCCTTTCTCCCAGCACCTTTTCCCTGGTGATGGTGAATGTTTTGAATTCCTCCCTCCTTTTCGCCTCTTGATTTGAGGATCTTTGGGAAGTTTTCGAAGGACTGAAATTTTTTCCTAGCGGGCGGGTGCACACCCAGTCCACTCGAGCGTAAAATGATGCTTGATATTTCGGCTGGCAGGCACGTGTGGGAGGCGGCAGCATGCCCGCCAACAATTAACAGGTCGATTGAGGCCATTAAAGTGATAATTGAATGAAATTTTTTGCTGCCCACCCAACCTTACAGTTGGCGGGCAGGCGAAAAGGTCAAGTGGCCTTTGGAGAAGATGAGAATTCCAACAGTGATTAAAAGTTAAATAAAAATTTTGAAATTTCATTTATTACATGTCCCTGCTCGTGACAGTCATGAGACGTTTTTAAGTGGTAAGTTTTTTAATTTTTTAAGTATATAAACCTTCAGCTCCCTGAGGCAGCTCTGTGCACATGCGCAAATGTCTGTGCTCGCCCTCCTCCTGCCCCCACATGAGCAGCCCTGAGCGCTGCAACACGCTTTCCACACTGGCTGGCTGCTAATTGGCCAGCCAGCGTGAAACCAATGTCGGGGCCCAATGGCAGGCGGTGGTCGGCTCAACCACCGCTCCCGGGTCAGCCCACTACGCCTGCCCAACAAGGTAAAAGTCCTGGCCCACGTCTTTGACAATGAAAAGACACAAAATACTTGCTCATCATCTCTGTCGTTTCCTTCTTTTCCATTATCAATTCCCTCTAGAGGACCAACATTAGCTTTAGTTACTCTTCTCCAATTTAAATTCTTATAGAAACTCTTACTTTTTATTCTTATATTACCAAGTGGCTTTCTCTCACTTCCTCTTTTTTTTAGTCATTCTTTGCTGGTTCTTAAAATCTGACCAATCTTCTGACCCAGCACTAATCTTTGTAGATTTGTAGAGTGTGATACTATCTTTAACTTCCTTTTTTAGCCACGAGTGATGCATCCTTCTCAGTCTTTCTTTCACACTGGGATAAATCTTTGCTGAATTATTAAATATCCCTAATAGTCTGCCACTGCATTTCTATTGCCCTACCTTGTAACCTAGTTTCCCAGTTTACTTTAGCTAGCTCTACCTTCACACTCTTATAGGTACCTTTATTTAGACTTAAAAGCACTAAACTTAGATCCATGCATCTCACCTTCAGACTGAACGTAAAATTCTATCATATTATGATTGCTGTCACTTAGAGGCTCCTTTACCATGATGTTATTGAGTAATCCTGTCTCATTGCACATTACCAGGTCTAGAATTGCCTGTTCCCTGGTTGGCAGCAGACTTCATGCAAAACCTACGTTATTCTTTGAAATGTTATTTCCACAATGAAAATTCCATCCTTGGAAATACAGTGGACACTAGATATTCTCCACAAAAGGAGAAGGATCCCTTTATCTACACAAGTTATTTTGCTGAGCTTTGGCAACAGAAAGCTAGGGCATGGACAAGATGAGGAACTCTTAAGAAAATTCCATCATGAAGTCCTCCACGCTTATAAATTTCTCCACTGAAGCCAATGACAGCTCTTCACACATATCCATTCTTCAAAGACCCTAAACAGCAAGTGTTGGCAGTGCAGTTATTACAGACTAAGCTCAATATAGTCCAAAAAAGTGCTTAAATTACTCAGCAGCTCAGGCAGCATCCATGGAGAGAAAAACAAAGTCAAGGTGATTGTTGGAGGTCAATCATTTCAGCTCCAGGACATCTCTGCAGGAATTCCTCAGGGTAGTGTCCTAGGTCCAACCACCTTCATCTGCTTCAGCAATGACCTTCCTTCCATAAGGTCAGAACTGGGGATGTTCGCTGATGATTGCACAATGCTCAGCACCATTCGTGGCTCCACAGATACTGAAATAGTCCATGTCCAAATGCAGCAAGACCTGGACAATATCCAGGTTTGGGCTGACGAGTGGCAAGTAACATTCATGCCACACAAGTGCCAGGGAATGACCATCTCCAACAAGAGAGAATCTAACCATCGCCCCTTGATGTTCAATGGCATTACCATCACTGAATCCCCCACTATCAACATCCTGGGGGTTACCATTGACCAAAAACTGAACTGGACTATCCATATAAATACTGTGGCTACAAGAACAGTTCAGAATCCTGTGGGGAGTAACTCACCTCCTGACTCCCGAAAGCCTGTCCACAATCTAAAAGGCACAAGTCAGGCATGTGATGGAATACTCTCTACTTGCCTGGTTGAGTGTAGCTTCCACAACACTGACACCATCCAGGCAAAAGCACCTGATTGGCACCCAATCAACAACCATTCACTCCCTCCACCACTGACAGCAGTGCGTACCATCTACAAGATGCACTGCAGAACTCAAGGCTCCTTAGCCAGCACCTTCCAAACCCACGACTCCTACTGTCTAGAAGGAGAAGGGCACATGGGTACTCCACTACCTGGAAGTTCCCCTCCAAGCCATTCACCATTCTGACTTGGAAATATATCGCCGTTCCTTCACTGTTGCTGGGTCAAAATCCTGGAACTCCCTCCCTAACAGCACTGTGGGTCTACCTACACCACATGGACTGCAGTGGTTCAAAGTGGCAGCTCACCACTATCTTCTCAAGGGCAATTAGGGATGGGAATAAATGTTGGCCTAGCCAGCCACACCTACATCCCATAAATGAATTTTTAAAATTGTTTCAGAGCAAGGTCATCAACCTGAAATATAAACTGTTTCTATCTCTCTCTGTACAGATGCTCCTTGACATGCTGAGTATTTCCAGCATCTTCTGTTTTAATTCCAGATTTCCAGCATTTGCAGTGTTGTTTTTGTATTAATATATTCTCACCTGATTTCCACACACAGATTGACTGACATTCTCACAGGTCCTAGAGGAAAACACAGGGAACTAAATACTGAATAAGTGTTGCAGGGTCAAACAATAATTCCATCTCTGCTGTGATGTTCTGTGCTGATGTTTCATCACTTATTAAATTCTTCTTAAATCGTACAACACTTTGAAATTGTTAGAAAAGGTTCATAAATTCAGGTGCAGTTTGAGTACAAAAATCAATTTAGCAAGTTCTTCCACTGGAACATTGTGGCAGTGAGCAAAATAATATGCAAGAGAGATAGATTTAGTTAATGCAAGGTATTTTTCTGTAGTAATCCAGATCTCTTGTATTTTTAAACCAGAATACAATTAGATACTGATGCAAAACTGCTCAAGGAACGCAAAACAAACAGAACGTGAGGTTACTGGTATTAATTTTATTATTTTTATGCCTTCCCTATATAGGATAATAACATGTTATTATTAACAGAATATTAACTGTTACAGTGCAGCTCAAGATTCCTTACACAAGATTTTTATGGAGATAATAGAACCAAACAGCTTGATTACTTTTACCACAAACACTGAACATACACAACAGCAATTAGTATTTAGGTTAGGCAATGATTCTCAAGCACTTGACAGAAACTCAGAGGCTGTTTCTTTCTCTTCGGTCAGCTCTTTGGCAGTAGCTTTCATCTTTTCACAGGAGAAGTCATTGATTTTCAGGCATTCGACAATACTCCAAGCTTTATTCTGGAACAAAGGCAAGCAATTAATGTACACCTGGTAAGTAAAGCCCATTTCAAGAAAGAATTAAAACATATTTCACACAAATATCTTTAAAATCTGCAGTTATGGGTCTCATCATGAAGTAATTAGAAGAGATGAAATCTGCCATTACCTGATCTGCAATATTTCAAGGACGACAATAAATTAACAGCTTACCTTGATTTGAACCGGGAACGAATAAACCAGGTCATTGGGGATATTGTATGGGTTTCCATCGGAAATCACACCCATGGACACCCATTCACCCTGAACAACAAAAAAGGAGCTTTAAGTGTTTACTACGTGCCTTGAGTGTAGTTTTATTCAGAAAGCTGTAAAACTCTCGGCTGGAATAACCAAAATCAACAAAAAAGACTGGCTTATTTAGCAACATTTTGTGTTACAAAAGGCAGACTCCAGCACATATTCTGAAGAGACACCAAGAAACATTTGTTACATGACAATCAAGTTAATTCTCTGTTTTATATTGTAAAGTGTGCTTGAAAATCCACCATTCAGAATTTTAAAATTCCAAGTCCACATTTGTCATGGCAATGTAAATAATTTCGAAACACAAGTGTGTGTACATGTGTGTGTGCGCGCGTGTGCATGCAGATGCTATTGTCAGAATGGGCCAGAAGAGCTGCTGGAGAAATGCCGGTGTGTTAAATAACATTGGCGCTATCAGCATGCAAAAATCCAGCATTTGTTTTAAAAGATGGATATACTTCCTGGGTTATGAATCTCCAAAAAATGCTGATAATTGCAGCCACTCCTCTGTTAGTCTAGCCAAAAAATGATTCAAGAAATTACTGGATTTGCACCCTGAGCTGAATTTCATAACGTAAGGAGCCTATTAATGACAAGTTTACCTTTCTGCAATTCTACTCAACCTTGGAGGTCCACAAGGGGAACAAATAAAATTGTTGCATCTCACTCCTGCAGGGAGTAAATTGTTTCTAGAGGTTTTTAAAATTTTATGTTACTTTCCCTTATTTTCCTGTCTTAATCCAATATTTTTTTCTCTCTTTATTTTTCTTCTCATAGCTAAATTAATTCATCTGATTTCCTTCTGCATCATTCATACTATTTTTTTATATTCACAAATTTCATTGGATTTGACAGACTACTGGTCCCGTTGTTCAGAGATCCCAGATGTCCTGTCAGCCGCTTGCACAACTGGAGCTGACAGGTGTGGGAAAAAATCCAATTAACAGCAAGATTCCAGTCCAACAAATTTGAGGCCATTGAAAAAAGTACTTGGCATAGCATGTGTGTGGGGGTCTTGAGGTCAAATGTTTTAATACCTTTAGACAGTGAATCAAGGCCCAATAAAGGCAAATGTTGAAAACCTGAGTGCCAAGACTTTTTTTTTAGTTGAAGGGGAGAGTCAAGGAGGGAGTGAAAAACAGGACCCCTTGATAAATTAAAATCATAAAGCATTGGATTAGATTTCTACAGTATATGTGTACACAGCCTGCATGGTGCCTACCCAGCAAGCTGCAAACTGGGGAATGAACACGCTAGTGTGGATGAAAGCAGAAAATATGCAATCTTATAGGAAGCAAAACATAAAGCATTCTAAGTGGATGTCATATGCAATGATAATTCACACCAAGGAAAGAGTTAGTGTAGAGGTAGCCTAGTTCAAATAGTGAATGAACATACCTCAGGAGTGCCAAACCAGATGTCCCTCAAGTGATCTGAAATGGCCTTAGCAGCCGACATAGCACTAGAGAGTTTCCGTGCCTTAATCACTGCAGCACCACGATTCTGCACAGTCTGTCAGTAGAGAGAAAGGAGTGGGTTTATCAGTTTACCAGGTCGCTTGCAGTATCAGCAACAGTATCAGGGGGCAAAAGGTTACTGACTTTCTCAACTTTCTTTCCCAAGGACATTGACTGTTTCACTGGGGTGTGGTTCTAATGGCATTACTGATACACCACAGTGCCTACTACAAGAAACTAAATACATCTAAGTCAGTGCACAAGAGATAAAACAAACAGATGGAAACAGATAAATACATTGAAAAGCACCGTCGATTGAAAATAAGCACATCTGAGGAAATAATTTTACACAACACATTTCTGAACTGCATTTTTTTAAAAATGGAAAACAAGGAAGTTCAAGTCTAACCAGTGCTGTTGGAGTCAAGGGCACAAATGTACTTTAAATTATAATCAACATGTATAATGGACACCATCTTGTTACATGATGTGACATTTACTGCACCTGGATTATAAAATACATGAAGGCAACAAATTGTGCAAATCTGGTGCTCTATTTAAAACCAAAATACAAAGTTTGTGCCACCAAATGCTTTTGAACAGAAGGATAATTTTGCTGTTTTACAACCGTTCCTCTTTTTGCATGCAGACTGGGAAGACTATTGCAGCATTTATTCGTATAGCATTCAACAGACAGAACAAATTTCAGCCCCCGTTGAGTCCCAAAATCTGATTCAGAATGAAAAGTAAACACTTTGCTGGCATTGCTCAATAAATTTACAGCGCTCCTGCTAATGATATTTTTAACATTCTTTGCCCAAGAGGACACATGGTCTCTGTTACACTGCATGTGTTTAGAATCCAAACATAACATTCCTTTCCTCTATTTAATTCCAACTTTTTAACTAAGTTACATACAAGCATAAGTCAAGAGCAATCAAAATGAAACAAAAACAGAAAATGCTTGAAATACTGAACAAGTCAGCCAGCATCTGTGGGGAGAAACAGAGTTAACATTTCAGGTTGAGATGGCCCTTCATCAGAACAGTTCCTGATCTGAGTGTTGGCTCTGTTTCTCTCTATAAATGTTGCCTGGCCTGGCTGAGTATTTCCAGCATTTTTGATATTGCTTCAGATTTCCAGCATCGGCAGTATTTTGCTTTTGTAATCAATATATTTTTATACCATTGATTATACATGCATCACCTTCTCTTTTGCAAACAGAATATTAAAAACGTCAAATCAAGAAGCTTTCAATGGGTCTGTAAAGGGGTAGGCTTTTTAAATAACCCTCAAATCCTCAGTCTGAACAAGTGACTGAGATTAATCACTGACCTCTGAAAAACACAGCAGGAATATTGTACTGAACGACCCAGGTTTAGGATTTTATAAATTAAATATTATTTTGGGCTTCTCAAAGGCAAGTTTATCCAGAGTGATTGATCCACAGAGTAGGATAGCAGCCAATTTGGACCCCATTTTATACTGAGTTACCTGTGCTAGGCAGAGTGTTATATATTCACCTGAGTGACACTTGGCAAAAGTTTGTGTGGGAGAAGACAGAACAGGTTTCAGTTGCTGCAACCTATGCCAATAGCCTGCTGAATCTTACTATCAAATACAAGAATGTCCACTTTAGGGAAGGTATGGCAGGATGAAGTTTATGCAGTGTAATCCAATAAGGAATCAACACCTTGCTCTACACAAAATAACCAATTTAAAATCCACAGCGTTATCAGTTTTGTAAGTAAATTGGAGAAGGCAAACATATACATTTTAAAAGCTACAACGGAAACTGAACTTAGAAGGAACTGATGCCAATTCTGTTCTCTAATTGCTATAGTATTTATTGGTATTCCTTATAAATAAATACAAATATTCATGAAGATCAATAAGGAAGATACTTACAGTGATAAAATCACCCCGCAGCCAGCTATCATCCTTAACAGCATCAAGGACACTCATCTGCTTTCCTTTAACTTTTACGACAGCATGACTAACATCTGGATATTGAGTAGAAGAATGATTGCCCCAGATGATAACATTCTTTACATCATTAGAAGGCACGCCCAACCTGTATGCAATCTAAAAAAGATAAAGCTTAATTTGTAATACATTCAGTTGAAGAAAAACAGAGTTTGCTTAAATAAACAGGAGAATAAAATAACGTTGCAACCTTTCAAAGTATCGATCAGACTATTTGCTCTAAATTCACAATTTCTGTCCACCTTTTTGGAAACTTACAAACTGTTCCACTAATACTTTCAATCAAATCATTGAGATCTTGGACATCAATTCAGCATTCAAACACAAATACCAATTTCATACTTAAGCAGAAAAACTACACAATTAAAGGCGTGCCTGTTTTTTTGCTGTTGTCCTAAACAGCAGAGATAAATCTCAAGATCAGGACTTAAGTCAACTGAATTTTGGCAAGTTGTAGAACGAAGGCTCCCTCTCCCCAAGCTTAGCTCATCAAGAAGCTGTAATTTAAAGCTGATTCTATAAATACCTGAGCTTTTGCTCGGTTATGATCCAAACGAGTCAAGCAAGAGAAGTTCTCTTTCGGAATCGATGGCGCACACTTAATTGCAGTCAAACAATTGGTATTAGCTGGGTTTCCCACAACAAGAACCTGCAAGAAATAATTTGTTTTTTTTTTACAACCATACCAGAAAGAGAATCCAGTAATATTGGCAGTAACCACATTTTTAGTCACCTCAGGTCAAATGTGACATTTAAATAGTGTATATTTAGGCAAAATATATGAGCAGGGAAGGATTTGCAAGTTGTTTGCAATTGCATTATAATGACCCCATTGCCTGTAAATAGAGATGTAAGTTTTTGGTTTGCATAACTCTGCTACCTTGCTGTATGCCCATGGCCTGACCTACTTTCAGTAGCAGCGCTTGATAGCAACACATTCAATAGGAGGACTGCATGGCCATGCTCTTATCCCCCTAGAGTATCACGGACAGTCAGGATATTAATCCATGCCAAGCCAGGAAAGCAAACCAACTCCTGGTAATGAAGACAAAAGTTCTAGGTTATGCTCCTTTCAGAAATAGACTGTGATTATATCAAATGTTTTATATTTGGTGGAAATGTTTTTGGTGGAAGCCAGTTTTTCTCAGTAATATTTTAGAAACATTTCTTTAATGTATTATAATTTCATGCCTTTGAACAACCTTAATGCAGTAAAAGGTACGATAAAGCTTTTAAAAAAGAATCTTACATTTCCTAACATTGCAAAGGAAACAGGATGAGTATTATTACTAGATATAGAATGGTATCCAATTAGGCATAACAAATCAGGTGTTCCTGGCATATCAAATCAACTGGAAGGTTAAACTGAATGAAGGCTTAGACAGCACACGTTCATGTAAGTTTGCAGTGCCCGAAATTCAACCATAAACAAAATCTGCAAGGTAACAGACTTATTTTTCCAATGTGTACAAATAGTTTTAGCTGCATTTTCATAAGCATGTAAACAGAGTTGCATGTTTTCTATGGAATTTTGCTCACATTTCATACCTACCCATTTTCAAAAAGGAGAACATTTCACAAGTTTAGACAATTTGCAAAAAATTGGATGCAACATAAGTAATGTCAGTGGGGGATGATAGAAAAACTGGGCATGGGAGTTGCTTTCTAAGTGAGCATATTGTTAGGAAATAAGAGATAGTTTAAGTAAGTTACATGTGTATTTGGGTGTGTTAAGGATAAAGTATATCTTTCAGTTTAAGTTTTATTTTTTCTATTTTTGGGTGTTAGGAATGAGTTTTAGTTTTAAAGTTTAAGTTCGATTTATATTTGTGTTAAAAGGTCAAGCTGAATTTTGGTTTTACTCTAAAAAGGTGGGATCTAGTTTCATTTTTAGTGGAAACAGCAGGTCTAAAGCTGTTTGTATGCCTGCATTTCTAATGAGGTTTTTACGACAGGGGTTCAGAAAGACAGGATCTGCTCACACAAAGAAAAAACAGCAGTTTGAGGGTATTTGAAAACAGCTGCCAGGGAGGGACTGAAGCAGAGGGGCAGATAGCAAGTTCCAAACTGAAGTTGAAGCCTGGACTTCAGAGAGAGTGGACATTGGGAGGGGTTGCTGCAGAGTGAGAGCAGATTTCCCAAAAGAACTGAAAGGTCCCAAGGTCAAGGAGTTTGACAGAAACAGGAGAAAGTCCCAAGAAGACCTTCTGGTCAAAGGAAGGACAGGAACCTGGAAAAGGTCCTGTTAAGTGAAGTTAAAAGTGAGGAGCAGAGGAATGCTTCAAGCTTAAAAGGGAGAAGGCTACAGGGTCAAAGCGATATAAAGGCTTGTGAGACGTCAGAAGGTCCAAAGAGAACTGAAGGTCTGTAACTCTTTGCTACGGGCATGTGAAGCAGTGGTGTACTGTTGATGGCTGAGTCAGTGAGTCTGCATGGAAGAAAGCTTGAATGCATGTGGTGACCCAGGGGAGAGGAACATCGATAGGAGAGTTTGAAAACCTGGAGATGAACCCTTGCAGAAGGTGTCTAAGGAAAAGCGTTGGTTTAGGAGAAAATTCCAAAGCAAATTCTTGGAGTGGAGATTGGAAACCCTCGTGTGAAAGGCAGAGTTCAGTGAGACTGATTGGCTCGCGGTGTGACAAGTGCCTGGGGGAGAGTTGAAGAGAGATGCATAGCATCTGTCTGAGGTAGCATCTGTCACTTGGTTTCAGAGTGTGGTGTGTCTGACCACAGGTTGCCAATTGGTTTACATGGACTGTGTACTTGCTGTGAATATTAGCGTGTAAGATAGCTTTTGTAACTTGAGCTATCTTTACAAATCTGTATATATCTGCAAAGGTATAATTGTGGGTGAAGGAGTATTGTAATATAATTCATCTTTTCTTGTTAAATAAACATTTTATTCTTATGTTAAAAGTTCATCAGCTGATTTCTGCGACTCTGTTCAGTAGCCACTCTCCACGTTTCTGAACAAAAAATAAAAGTTAGGATCTCTCAAGCCAGGTTCCACCCTGAGATACGGCTTGTCCAGTAGTAACATCAGCTGGGATCATAATAATGTGTTCAGGCACAGCCATGTAGCATAAATAAGAGCAGAAAGCCTTAGGTCAATTTCAGAAAAAAAAATCTGGTGCCTTCCTTTCCAACCCCTCGAGGTGCTCTAGGAGACCACAGATAATCCCCAGCAATCCAACTATCTTCTCTATATGGATATGTTAGCCACTCCCAGGAACTCATCCAGACCCCTGAGTGTTTGCAGTGACTCCACACTCACTGTGCGGGTGGCAACTTGTTCAGGCCTGCATCTGCAAAAAGAGACTCCTAACAGTTGACATATTCTTTGCTTTTGTACTTGTGTCCCCCAGTCTCCCCTCATCTATTTAGCTCAAATAACCTATCCACTTCAGCCGAGTCTAATGCTTCATTTTTTAAAGCTTTTTATTAAATCTCTACAAAGTTTTCACATTTCTAAAATTAAAAAGATCAGAAGTTTCTAGCTCTCCACCTCCTTCAAAGCACTCTTTAAAATTACCTCTTTTTGACCAAGCTTTTGGTTACCTGCACTGGTATCTCCTTATGTGGCTCCGGGTCAAGTTTCATTTGATAATTGCTACAGTGAAGCCTCTTGAGGTGTTTCGTTATACTAAGCATGCCACATAAATGCAAACTGAAGCTATCCCAATAACTAATGGTCTTTAAACTAAGTATGAATATATTGGGCCCTCCTCTGAACTTTGTGTAAACATTGTATGTTACTCACCGTGTGAGGGAAACTTGACAGCATTTTAGATGTGAGCTGACTAAGCTCTTATACAGAGAAAAGATAGTATTGTTTTTAATTAACTTAATTTAATTTTTAATGGTATTAGTGTTTGACCTGATGACATGACACTTTATGGGGTCCAGGGTCAATGTTGAAAATTCCCAGGGCAACTCCCTCCCGACTGTATACCACTGTGCCACCACTTCTGCTGGGTCTATCCTGCCGGTGGGACAAGACGTACCCAGGGATGGTGATGGTGGTGTCTGGGATATTATCTGCAAAAATATGATTCCATGAGTATGACTATGTCAGGCTGTTGCTTGACTAGTCTGTGAGACAGCTCTCCCAATTTGAGCACAAGCCCCCCAAGATGCTAGTAAGGAGGACTCTGCAGGGTTGACAGGGCTGAGTTCACCATTGTTGTTTCTGGTGCCTAGGTATATGCTGTGCGGTCCATCTGGTTTCATTCCTTATTGTAGACTTTGTAGTGGTTTGATACAACCGAGTGGCTTGCTAGATCATTTCGGAGTCAACAACAGTGCTGTGGGTCTGGAGTCACATGTAGGCCAGACCAGGTAAGGACTGCAGATTTCCTTCCCTAAAAGACATTAGTGAACCAGATGGGTTTTTACAACAATCGACAACGGTTTTGTGGTAACTACTACCGAGACTAGGTTTTAAAAAAAAAATTCCAGATTTATTAACTGAATTTAAATTCCACCAGCTGTCATGGTGGGATTCAAACCTGTGCCCCTAGAGCATTAGACTGGGCCTTTGGATTACTGGTCCAGTGAAATTACCACTGCGCCGTCGCCTCCCCTCATGTCCCTACTTATTACAGTTAAGAATAATGTCACAGGTCAACATCAAATTGCGTCTGCCAATGACAGGACCAATTATCCCAAATCCTTCGGAACCAAGCATCATCTATAGAGAGAGTAAAACATAATTAACATTTCAAGTCAATGACCTGATTCTTCTGATGAAAAGTCACTGACCAAAAATATTATCTGTTTCTTTCTCTGCAGATGCTTGCCAGACCTGCTGAGTATTTCCAAAATTATCTGTTTTTATTTCAGAATTCCAGCATTTGCAGCATTTTATTTTTGTGCTCTGGCCCCGGTTACATTATTTCTTATTATTTGTCTCGTCTCCTATTTATTATTTAAAAAAAAAACCCTTAGCATATTTTGCTTACAAAAGTAATCCAATTCATTCATCCCAAAAGTAATCCAAGGAACTCTACTCACAATTTTATCCTAGTCTGTTTATCCTAGTCCCAATTATCAGCCTTGTTTTTAAGCAAATTATCTATTCATAGCAATTATTTACCATATCTTTGTTACTCTTTTACCTTTTCTATCAAAAACTTTCAGAAGAATCGAAGTGTATAACACTGTAGTGTCTCTCCTTCCTTTAACAAGACATATTTTCCAAATAGAAAAGCAAAATACTGCAGATGCTGGAAATCTGAAATAAAAACAAATGCTCTGATGAAAGGTCATCAAGCTGAAAAGTTAACTGTTTCTCTCTTCACAGATGCTGCCTGATCTGCTGAGTATTTTCCAGCATTTTCTTTTTACTTTCCAAATGTTCATCCACTAGATCTCTGTATAAATACAATGATTTTTCCTACAGTTGATGTGGTTTATAATTCCCAGAGTGACTTTTGTTTAGCAGGATTCTTTATTTAGCCACTTGCCGTTCCTTAGGGATCTTCCCTGAATTTGGAAAGATTACAAAAAAAATGTTGAGAAGATTTATCAGTCCCAATCAAATGTGTGGCTGCAAATTCTACATGAAGATGGTGCACTTCAAACCAAAGCGTTTGATACCTTGACTGTCTTCTTGGCCAGCTTGTCTAAAGCATACCCCTGGGATTTGAATATCTTGGAATTCGCTTGGAGCAGGTCTTTCCTTTCCATGCCCTCCCGTCTTGGCATAGAGCCCACCAGAATCGCCACATCAATGTCCTTGAAAGCTTCCTCCTCTTTGTCAGTTGAAATGACCTCTGCAGGAAACAGGCATAAGTTAAGAGCAATCTAATTACTATGTTCAAGTGGGTTTATTCTTAAAAAAATCAAAATCAACTCCCCTAGTGGCACTCCTAGTTTAGAATAGCATTGAGCGCTACCTAGATTCAGATCTTTAAGAGTTGAGTGCTTGGTTAAGAGAAGAGAGACAAACTAATTTCCCTCTCAGAAAACCTTTCTGTATCCAATGCCAGGCAGGGGTAGGTAATTTGATGTTCCCCTGGGTGTAGTCAATACTGCTTTTTTTGTGGACTTCTAGCAGACAATGTTGAGCAGAGGAGAGCAGCTTACAGTTTCCTCTTCACTTACAGCAAGGAACTGAGATATTTCCAGAACTGACAAGGCCAAGGCTTAAAGTCAGTTGAGACTCTTTATTTGCATCTCAGGTGAGAAGTGGGGAAGGTTCGACATCTATTGTTTCCAACAATATGGCTCTCCTTTCAGAAGGTATGGAATTATTTTCATTCATGGGATGTGGATTTCGCTGGCTGGGCTAGCATTTATTACCCATCCCTAGTTGCCTTTGAGGTGGTGGTGGTGAGCTACCTTCTTGAACCAGTGCAGTCCCGAGGTGTAGGTACACCCACAGTGCTGTTAGGGAGTTCTAGGATTTTGATCCAGCGACAGTGAAGGAACAGTGATATACTTCCAAGTCAGGATGGTGAGTGACTTGGAGGGAAACTTCCAGGTGATGGGGGTCCCATCTATCTGCTGCCCTTGTCCTCCAGATGGTAGTAGTTGTGGGTTTGGAAGGTGCTGCCTAAGGAGCCTTGGTGAGTTTGTGCAGTGCAGCTTGTAGATGGTACACAATGCTGCCGATGTGTCTGTGATGGAGGGAGTGAATGTTGAAGGTGGTGGATGTGGTGCCAATCAAGCGGGCCGCTTTGTCCCGAATGGTGTCAAGCTTCCTGAGTGTTGTTGGAGCTGCACTGATCCAGACAAGTGGAGAGTATTCCATCACACTCCTGACTTGTGGACAAGATTTGGGGAGTCAGGAGGTGAGTTACTCGCCACAGGGTTCCTAGCCTCTGACTTGCTCTTGTAGCCACAGTATTTTACATGGCTGATTGAGTTCAGTCTCTGGTCAATGGTAACCCCCCCCCGCCAAGGTTGTTGACAGTCGTAGATTCAGCGATGGTAATGCCATTCAATGTCAAAGGGCGATAGTTAATTCTCTCTTGTTGGAGATGGTCATTGCCTGGCACTTGTGTGGCATGAATGTTACTTGCCATTTTCAGCCCAAGCCTGGATATTGTCCAGGTCTTGCTGCATTTCGACATGGACTGCTTCAAGATCCGAGGACTCGCAAATGGTGTTGAACATTGCACAATCATCAGTGAACCTCCCCACTTCTGACCTTATGATGGAAGGAAGAACACTGATGAAGCAGCTGAAGAAGGCTGGGCCTAGGACACTACCCTGAGGAACTCACAACCATCTTCTTTTGTTCTAGGTACAACTCCAACCAGTGGAGAGTTTTACCCCTGATTCCCACTGAATACAGTTTTGCTAGGGCTCCTTGACGCCATACTCGGTAAAATGCTGCCTTGATGTCAAGGCCAGTCACTCTCACCTCACCTTGGGAGTTCAGCTCCATGTTTGAACCAAGGCTGTAATGAGGTCAGGAGCTGAGTGACCCTAGCGGAACCCAGACTGGGCATCAGGTGAGCAGGTTATTGCTAAGTGCCACCTGATAGCAGTGTTGATGATCTCTTCCATCAATTTACTGATGACCAAGTGATTGAGGCTGTAATTGGCCAGGTTGGATTTGTCCAGCTTTGTGTACAGGACATACCTGGGCAATTTTCCACATTGCCACTGGATGCCAGTTTGTAGCTGTACTGGAACAGCTTGGCTAGGGGTGCAGAAAGGTCTGGAGTACAAGTCTTCAGTACTATTGCTGGAATATTGTCAGGAGCCATAGCCTTTGCAGTATCCAGTGCCTTCAGCCGTTTCTTGATATCACCTGGAGTGAATCGAATTGGCTGGAGACTAGCATTGGGCATCAGGAGGCGGCCGAGATGAATCATTCACTCGACATTTCTGGGTGAAGTTGTTGCAAATGCTTCAGCCTTATCTTTTGCACTGATGTGCTGGGCTCCTTCATCATTGAGGATGGGGATATTTGTGGAACCTCCTCCTCCAATTTTAATTGTCCACCACCATTCATGACCGGATGTAGCAGAACTGCAGAGCTTAGATCCGATAGATTGATGGTGGAATTGCTTAGCCCTGTTTATCACTTGCTGTTCGACAGGCAAGTTGTCCTGTGTTGTAGCTTCACCAGGTTGACCTCTCATTTTTAGGTATGCCTGGTGCTGCTCCTGGCATGCCCTCCTACACTCTTCATTGGACCAGGGTTGAACCCCTGACTTGGTGGTAGTGGTGGAGTGGGGGATATGCCGGGCCATGAGATTACAGATTGTGTTAGAGTATAATCCCGCTGCTGCTGATGACCATCAGTGCCTCATGGCCAGTCTTCAGTTGTTAAATCTATCCCATTTAGCACGGTGATAGTGCCACACAACACAATGGAGGGTATCCTCAAAGTGAAGACAGGACTTCGTCTCCACAAGGACTGTGCGGTGGCCACTACTACCGATATTATCATGGACAGGTACATCTGCGGCAGGCAGGTTGGTGAGGATGAGGTCAAGTATGTTTTTTCTTCTCTTTGGTTCCCTCACAAACTGCCGCAGACCCAGTCCAGCAGCTATGTCCTTTAGGGTTCGGCCAGCTTGGTCAGTAGTGGTGCTACCGAGCCACTCTTGATGATGGATATTGAAGTCCCCCACCCAGAGTACATTCTGCACCCTTGCCGCCCCTCAATGCTTCCTCCAAGTGGTTTTCAACATGGAGGAGCACTGATTCATTAGCTGAGGAGGGCAGTACATGGTATCAGCTGGAGGTTTCCTTGCCCATGTTTGACCTGATGCCATGAGACTTCATGGGGGCCGGAGTCAATGTTGAGGACTCCCAGGGCAACCCCCTCCTAAATGTATACCACTATGCCACCACCTCTGCTGGGTCTGTCCTGTTGGTGAGGCGGTGTCTGGGACATAATCTGTAAGGTATGATCCTGTGAGCATGACTATGTCAGGCTGTTGCTTGACTAGTCTGTGAGCCAGCTCTCCCAGTTTGAGCACAAGCCCTCAGATGTTTGTAAGGGGGACTTGGCAGGGTTGACAGGGATCAGTTTGCCATTGTCATTTCTGGTGCATAGGTCCATGCTGGGTGGGCCATAAGGTTTCATTCCTTATTGACTTCTCTTTAACATTTGATACAACTGAGTGGCTTGCCAGGCTATTTCAGAGGGCATTAAGAGTCAACCACATTGCTGTTGGTCCGGAGTCATGTGTAGGCCAGACCAGGTGAGGACAGATTTCCTTCCCAAAAGGACATCAGTGAACCAGATGGGTTTTTAAAACAATTGACAATGGTTTAATGAGCATCAGACTTTTAATTCCTGATTCAAATTCAGTTTCGAACCCGGGTTCCCAGAGCATTACCCTGGGTCTCTGGATTACTACTCTAGTGACAATTTCACCATACCACAGTTCTTGTTGCTCCATGATCCAGCTTTAGAAAGATTACAAGGATTTCCCCTGATGATCAGGAGGCCCAACACACTCCTGATGTGATATTAAAGTATTTGCAGCAGAATTTCCAAACTTAATGCTTGAATTTAGCTGGGACACCAGCAGCGGCTACAACTGGCCTGAGGGTGCATGAGCTAGGGCAGAGAAAAGCAACATGGCTTCTTTCCTTTAGGGAAGGAAATCTTCGACTCCCGACTGCCTTCCAGTGACATGTGCTTCAAAGTGTGTCTGTGGGATGTGAGGATATAACAAGATTGTACATCCAAAATGCCTGCCGGACAAATAGGCTGTCAGCACTTGTACTGAAAGTCAGAAATGAATAATATTTATTGGATTGGGGCAGGGAAGTGCTACATTCATGCAACCAGACCCCAGCACATGTCAGCACCTTTCTCTGAGGAGGTGAGAAAAACCGACAGAAAGACTCCCAGAGACTTTTTAAAAATTCAGAGCTTTGATTCACAGTTTACAATTCATGTTTCATTATGTAGGTCAGGAGGCAGCTCCCTTAATAAGTTACAATCTTTTTCTAAGCTTGCGCACAAGGTTTTTCTCTCTCAATCAACAATTCCAGATTTGTAGTGTAACAATAAAACAAGTCATTGCTATTTAATTGTGCTAAGCAGCTAAACCAATGAGAGTTGAGCATCAAATCTACCTCTTAATCAATAGTTGTGTAACACTAATGATGCAATGGACACTGAACAGGTTGAATAATATTTGACTTTGTATTAAAGATTTGTAAACATGGGACACAATCATTGTATGGGAGCAATTCCAGCTAAATTACACACAAAGTAGCCCAATAAATCTTCAAGCAGTGCATTTGATTTTTAATCGCAGAATTAGACATTTAAGTTCTAGCTCTGGTTGACCTACAGTAAAATTCTTAATTGGCAGCAGAAAGTGATTTCACTTCCAACACAAAGGGGGCTAAAACTAAATGTGTAATGTACTGTATTGAAAGTTAACCAAGTTCTTTCAAGTAGAAAACAAAAGAACTTTATTATAATAACAACGATAACATTTTCAATTTTAAATTAACATCCAATGCCCACATTTAGCCTACTCACCCCGGACTAGTGGAAGAGCACAATCGCAAATTTCCATCACGACACCTTCCAGCACCGGCAGCATTGGTGTAATATCAAGCAGCACAAGAATGAGGGGCTTTGGAAATTATACAAAAAAACCATAATTCAGTACTGTACTATACATGACACTATGCCTTCACTCTATGTAATCCAATGACACTTCAGTAGAATGAAACATTTTACTTTGAGACAACATTCCTTCAGTAGCTCTGCATGATCTGCACAGAAATTCGCAATCCCATTTGTTCCAAGATGAATCCTCTAAGACAAGACACTATTTCACAGCTGGGAAGGGAAAGAAGCTTTTCCTAATCCTCACCTATTGCTACCAGCATTAAACATGCCTGTTAGGCTTTGTCCAGCTGGGTGCAATACTGTACCACACTGCCCATGGTGAAGATGGGATTCAAACTCGTTTATAGTCTAAAAAGGAGAAAATGACTTTTCCTGGTGAGAAAGCAGCCAGCTGAAAAATCTAACGTCAACAGCAGATCTATGTTCAGGCTGCCCTAATGCTATGGAAAGCAGCATCCCTCCTGTTTCAACATCCTATTTCTGGTTACTCCTATTTGACTTTAAAAATGTATAGTCTTGGTGAGGGCTGGATTCTAAACTGAAAGTTCAGTTTATTTTCTTCTTCTCTCCTCTTGTTACCAAGCATTGATTTTTTTTCTGTTATTGCAATACTCTGCCGTTTTGAAAAAGCAAAGGAAAAGACTGCAACTGTTCAATCAGTCTATTTTTTAATAACAGTAAACACTACCTGATCTTTTCCGAAAACATCGCCCTTTACAATGGTGTAGAGAAGGGAATAGGCAATCTGACCAGCAGCACCGGTCACGAGAACTTTAATGGGCTCTGCCTGGAAGAGAAATCGAACAGGGGGAGAAAAGTTTAGTGATTCAGAGATGGATATCATAAAGAAACACATTATTTTTCGAAGTTCAGCTTTTCTGTAGGTCACAAACATATGAATTAGGAGCAGGAGTGGGTCACCCAGCTCTTCGAGTCTGCTCCGCCATTCAATAAGATCATGGCTGATCTGATTGCAACCTCAACTCCACATGCCTGCCTACCCCCAATAGCCTTTCACCCCCTTGCTTATCAAGAATCTGCCTTAAAAATATTCAAAGACTCTGCTTCAATCACCTTTGAGGATGAGTTCCAAAGGCTTATGACCCTCAGAAAAAAATTCTCCTCATCTCAGCCCCTTATTTTTAAAGTGACCCCTAGCTCAAGATTCTCCGAGAACAGCAAACATCCTTTCCTTTAGATTCTAGTAAATTAAGGTTTCTTCTACTGCACAACATCCATTATAAATAAATAGACTATAAACCATGCTCAAGGATTATAGGCTTAACATTTTCCACAAGCACTTTGAATGGTTTAAGAACATTTAAATAAAAAACTGAACTTCCGCAAAAAAAAAATCCTTGAATAATGAAACGCATGGTATCAGTGTGCAAAGCTGAATTGGAATTGATTTCTGTCTAGCCAAGAACAGATGATGATTGAAGCTAAAGCAGATAGTTAATTAATTAACTTTAAAACAATTGATATTAATCTGTGATACACTCACTCAAAATTAATTTCACTGAAAACCTATTCATTGTGTTAGGAGTGAAAAACAAAATTGCCATTGGTAGAAATGGAAACATAAAATCGCAACTCTTGTAACCAAGGGAACAATCGGTTTTTTGCAATTACCCATATAACCATGTGCCTTTTTATAGAACCTTTACAGTAACAAAATCGTCTAAGGACATTGCACAGGCAGAGGTCAGATTGCAGTATCACTTTAACAGTGTCACATTAACCACAAACCGTTTCAACACCAGCTCAGTTAGATCTCTAAGAACAGAAGAATCTTTGGCACTGGAAATACTACTACACTCCCCAATCCCATCTATCCCTTTTGAAACAAATCCACCAATTCCTCCAATCAGTTGATATTCAGTGACTCCTCATAAAATTGGAAACGCTATTTGAGGGGAGGCTTGCTTTGAGTGATGTTTCCACGGTCAAATAGCAGATGGACATTTGTTGACACATACAATTGTGAACCATAAAGAATTGACAAATGTGCTGTTTCAGAAGTCTCTTGCAAGGGGACACTTTTATTTTTAAGTGAGAATTGCACAGAAAATCATTTAATATTGTGCTGAAAATTGTACTCAACATTGAAAAGGCTTTATATTTAAATATTTACTAAGATTCCATGTGGAGACTATACAAAAACAAATTTCTTTACGCGAATTGGATGTTCAATGTTGGAGTGGGACTTCATATATTTCATGCCGGTGGCATTTACCTCGGTTTAGATGTTTGGAGATTCTTCACTTCTCCAGTTACATTTCTAAATCTCAGTTACCAAGCTACAGAGCAAAGCAGTGCTAACCAGTTTTGCACCTGTGGTGGAGACTAACTGTGTATTTGTTCAGTGGAGCATGAAAGTCTTTGTATCCTTGCTATGTGCTCCAATCTTACTTACCCAATGTATTTACAGCTCATCCCTCCAAAGTGTACACACCTTTCCTCTAGATACCCAACTGTTTCTTCAGGTGGTTCCAGCGTTTTTACCACCAGCACTTTAATCTGCAAATCCATGTGTTGATCACTCAGAGAACCACTTCTGATATCAATCTTAAGATTTCCGTATTCAAACATGAAATGTGTTCCCTGTCTCGCTCCCACAGTTTAATGTAGAGAATTTGGAGTCACATCTTCTGCTCCCTTAATTATGTTATAACAGGGCATGTATTCAGAATGGCAGAAGGTGGAAAGTGGGGTTTCATGAGGGTCAGTCCAAGGACCACTGTTATTCACAATTTATATTTTGGAATCTAAAGCACATCTCTAAATTTGGGTGGGATCGGCAACACAGAGGAGTGCAAGAAACTACTAATAAACAGACAGAAAGGACATAGGAAATGAATTTCAACGTAAGTATGAGGTATTACATTTTGGTAGGAAAAATAAGGAGGTCATATACGACTTGGAAAATAAGAATCTAAGTGGGTTAGGGAAGCAAAGGGATTTGGGAGTATGAATACACCAGTCACTAAAAGCTGCGTCAGCCATTAAAAACACAAACCGAATACTTGGGTTTATTTCTAGAAGGATAAAATTGAAAAGTAGAAAGTTATGTTAAATTTAAATCAAACCTTGGTTAGACTGCAGAATACTGTGTGCATTTCAAGCTGTCATATTTTTCAAAGGATATAGGGGGACTAGAAAAGGTGCAAAAACAAATTTATAACATACGAATAAGTAGGCTATTCAGCTCCTCGAGCCTGCTCGGCCATTTAATAAGATCATGGCTGATCTGGTAATAACCTGAAATCTGCATCCCACCTATCACCCCCTTGCTTACCAAGAATCTATCCACCTCTGCCTTAAAAATATTCAAAGACTCTGCTTCCACCACCTTTTCAGGAAGAGAGTTCTAAAGACTCACGATCCTCTGTGTGAAAAAATTTTGGCTCAACTCTGTTTTAAATGGGCAACCCCTTATTTTTAAACAATGACCCATAGTTCTAGATTCATCCACAAGAGGAAACATCCTCTCCGCATCCACCCTGTCAAGACCCCTCAGGGTCTTATATGTTTCAATTAAATCACCTCTTGCTACTTTTCTAAACCCCAGCAGATATAAGCCTAGCCTTTCCAGCCTCTCCTCACAAGACAACAAGACGATGCCACAAATGCATGCCTGCACCTATAAGAAAAGGAATGACAGGTTGGTCCTTTTCTTCTTAGTAAAATGGCTGAGGGGTGACCAAACAGAGGATTTGAAGATTATGAAATCTTTTAATTGAGCGGATACAGAGAATGTTTCCTTTTGTGGGGAAGATCAGAACTAAAAGCCATCAATATAAGGTAAAGGATCTGGGGATGCATACGAATAGATCTTTGAAGGTGGCAGGACATAAGAGAGTGCGGTGAGTAAAACATTTAACACCTTGGGCTTCATAAATAGCACAAAAGCAGGGAAGGTACACTGAACCTTTATAAAGCTTTGGTTAGGCCACAACTGGAATACTGCGGCCATTCCTGGTCACCACACTTTAGGAAGGATAGGGTTGGGCCCTTGGGTGGATGCAGAGATTTACCAGAATAGTTCCACGGATGGGGGATTTAGATACAAGGTTAGGTTGGAGAAGCTGGGGTTGTTCTCCTTTGAGCAAAGAAGATTGAGGAGGGGATTTGATAGAGGTGTACAAGACTGATAAGGCAGACAAGGGAAAACTGTTCCCGTTAGCTGATGGTGCAAGGACTAGGAAATACAGATTTAAGGTTTTGGGCAAGAGATGCAGGGAAAATGTGTAGAAGAACTTCTTTATGCACTGAGTGGTAATGACCTGGAACACTCTGCCTATGAGGACGTGGAAGTAGAGATGAACAATGATTTCAAAATGCATTGGATTTGCACTTGAAGGAAATAAACTTGTAGGGCTATGGAGATAGAGTGGGGGAATGGAACTGACTGGATTGCTTCACGGAGAGCTGGCATGGTCTTGATGGGACAAATGGTCTCCTTCTGTGCCACAAATGACTTTATGGTAATGAGGGGTTATCAAGAAATCCAATCTGGAATTAAGAAATGTGCTTACCAAGAGACAGATATCACCGATCATCATGAGTCTAGCAAGGTCTCCGCCACTTCCCTGTTAGTGATGGTTCTTCCATTGCTTCCTGCTATTTGGTCCTCAGCAGCAATCCCACTAGTCATGCAATGAGGATCATGGCCTCCCTTGCACTGGGCTGTGCATTCTGCATCTCCTGCCCCTGGAACCCACCCACCATCCCGAAGTGCACAGTAAACGTGCAGCTGACTTACTACTCATAACATTTGGCTAGAAGGTAGAAGGAATGCTACCTCCTACAGTGGACTCACAGCCCAGAAATGATCCCAACACCAGGTTCCTGACACTCATGGCAAAATTCAGCCCAATGAGTCTACTGAGACTATGGCCTGAATTTCACGCTTCGCTGGGTCCAATGGCAACCCAGTGGGGGATTTAAAAGCATCAGAGGCAGCTCCTTGGTCATTGAAAGACGAAGCAGATCTCCATTGTCTCACCAGCCTGCTTGGCATGCACAGCGACAGTGTAATGACTCATACTAATGACATGTCGTTTCCCACCCCTAGAATAGCCATACAGCAAACGAGTACAGCACCTCTACGAGGCACCCTTGACGCCGGAGGACCAGTAGCCATCAGATGCATCTGCATCACACCCACTCTCTGCACCAAGCACCAGTGCAGATGCCAGCACCTCGGTGGGCATTAAATAGTTGGCTACAATGTCGGCGCACATTGGTGGGGGCATGGCACACTCGCATGAGGAGCAGGTAGAGGCAGAGCGTGCCCAGGGTGCCGGCAGTTGGAGGACTGCCGGAGACCAGGACCATGCTGAGCCTGAGGCAGATGATGAGCTTCTGGAGTCATCCATTAGGCAGCAGATGCTGGATGTCCAGATCTGGAGGAGATTCCTGAGGGTTTGCGTGACATGGTCTATGTCATGGAAGCCACGAGGAGCACGAGTACTGTGTTGACCCTCAGCACTGAGCGCACTGCCTCCTCCATTGAGAGAGTGGCAACTCTCATGGAGAGACAGCTCCAGAAACAGAATCAGGGGTTCCTGGGGTTGTGCTCAGACCTGCAAGCCCTCATATGAGTGGCTCTAAACTTTATTGCACAGGTACTGAGTGGACTCTGGGTTCAATGGAATGGGTCATTTCAAATATCCGGTAAGGAGGCAGCACCCCTAGCTTGAGGTGAAAGCAGTGGCTTGGCAGCCCAGCTGAAGCAGCATTGAATCAAGGCCTCCCTGGTGTCCCTGCCTCCCTGAAGGTTCCAGAGGTCTGTCTCCACATCCTCAGTGTTCTTCTCCGGGCTCCTCTTCTGATCCACCACTGGAGTCATCATCGGTGGCCTGTTGGGTTGCCTCAAGATCCTCTTCCTCCAGTGGGTACCCCGCCTTGCCAGAGCCAGATTGCGGAGAGGACAGCATGCAATAACTATCAGAGATACACGCTCTGGAGGGCATTGTAGTGTTTCCCCCGAACAGTCCAGGCATCTGAATTTCATCTTCAGCAGACCAATTGTCCTCTCAATCACAGCCCTTATAGAGGCACGACTCCTATTATAACTGCTCTGGTTCTGTTCTTGGGTGCCAGAGAGGAATCATGAGCCACCTTTACAATAGATACCCCTCGTCACCCAGCAGCCATCCATCCAGCCACGCTGGAGCTATGAACAGCCTTGGTACCTATGAGTATTGGAGGATGTACATGTCATGGGCGCTGCCATGGTACCTTGCACAGACTTGCAGAATCTGTGTCTTGTGGTCACAAACTATCTGGGCGTTCATCGAGTGGAATCCCTTCCTGTTGACAAGGGCACTTGACTCACCCGCTGGCTCTTTGATGGCTACAGGAGTGCAGTCGATGGCACCCTGAATGCGGGAGAACCCAACAATCACAATGAAGCCTTTGGTTCGCTCAGCCTGGCTGGCTTTGTCTGTCCGGAAATGAATAAATGTCATTACCCGCCTGAACAGAGCTTCAGTCACCAGCTTGACGCAACTGTGGACAGCTGATTTGGAGACTCCACACATATCCCCCTCTGAGCCCTGGAAAGAGCCGGAAGCACAGAAGTTGAAGGCCACTGTGACCTTCAGAGCCTGGGCATGGGGTAGCCACCCGCACAGTTGGTGATCTCCAGCCCAATCATCTGACATATGAAGATCAGTCTCCCTGGAGAAGTGGAGCCTCCTTCTGCATTGCACCTCTTGGCATGTTGAGGTAGCTGCATTGCTGCCTGTACACTCTGGCAGCAGGATAGTGGCACCTTCTGCAGCCCCTTCTACCTTGACCAGAGAAACAGAAAGCAGTCTGGTAACTGGAAGGTCCACATGGCATAAATCCTCCAGCGGCCTTGGAGACACCAATGAGTCCTGAAATGAAGGCTAGCATTGAAAAGACTGAAGTTCAAAACAAGTTAAAGCTGTCAGGTTTCACTAAGCAACCAGCAGCAAACTATCTCCTAAACCCCTCACTACTCACACTGGCAATGCTCCTGACCCTCTGTATCCTGCCCTTGGATGATAATTCAATTCATGGGATGCCTGCCTGCTCATGCAACGAGCGCAAAATCGCACGGGCAACATAAAATCGTGGACATTAGGCTTTTTTTGGCCTTAATTGTTGGTGGGCGCGGCTTCAACTTCTGTCCGACCTCAATATTGCTCACACCCGACGTCATTTCACACAATTTCATGTATGTTCAGGTCGGGCGCGGTCAATGTAAAATTCTGGCCTTTGATCCCTTCAATTTCAATCTTAACTCTTTCAAAACCATTCATGGAGTACATGTCTTGACCACCTTCCCTTTCCACGTGCAGTATAATACCATCTCTCATTGTTTGAGCAACTCATTCTATAGGTTAGGAACTGTCACCTTCAATTCACTGCCCCTCTTGAGTTTTCAATTATAAACAGTTGAGAATGCCAACATCAAGCCCTTGGGCCCCCAATGTTCTTTTAAGATATCATGTCAACAAGTGAAATCAATTCTGTCAAAGAACCACACTGACTGAATGAAAGGAACAATTCTCAAGGTCACTACTTCCATTTCTACCACACATTCAAAACTGTCAGGGGGATCTTCCCTTGATAGGAAGTTATAGAGACAATAGAAATAATCACATTTATCCAGTCCCGTCATGGTTTCATAGTCTACCTTTTAAAAATAATTTATAAACAGTTGTACTTATACAGCTTAAAGCTAAAAAATCTGACCTTGCTCTATACGCAAGGCAAATAGATTGACATGCTGTTTTTTTCCTACTCCACACAGTTCATAATTTAACTTCTCTGAACAAAAAATTCTTGTTTACATTAAAAAATTCTCATTTAGCCTGTTGTCCCTAGTTATAAACCTCCTAGATTGCTGCACATCTGTGACATTACCACAACAGCAGATTTAACCTTAAGGGGTAAATATTGTGCAATGGCATAGATTGAATCAGATTCTTAACTTAAGCTTACATAGCACAAGGTAAATTTCTGCAGCTTGGTGGAAGCTCAGAATAACCATTATTCTGTATAATTTTAATTTGAGTTTGACCACGTGAGTCGCTGTTAGTTACTCCAAGCTCGTGAGTCGCAGTTAGTTTCTCCGAGCTTGTGAGTTGCAGTTAGTTAACCTCCTCTTACCTCAATGTCTTTGGACGTCTGCTGACTACAGAAAAATGTCTTAAGGTTTTTTAATGAAGCCCACAAACTAGCTCTGAATCACTAGATATGAGAAGTGCATTTCCTGCACAATGATGTTTGAGAAGTAGACCATTCAGCTGAACGTAAACCAAGACAAAGTCCGTTCTCCAGTCTATAAGTAATTATTGAATTAATGACCATCCTGAGGTGTATATTAAAGCTGTGATTGTCATACTGCCCATTCTGAGCTGTACATTAAGTACTGATTGTCGTACGGACCGTTCTGAGCTGTACATTAAATATTGATTGTCGTACTGATCATTTGGAGCTGTACATTAAATATTGATTGTCATACTGACCTTTCTGAGCTGTACATTAAATATTGATTGTCGTACTGACCATTCTGAGCTGTACACTAAATATTGATTGCCGTACTGACCTTTGAGCTGTACATCAAATATTGATTGTCGTACTGACCACTCTGAGCTGTACACTAAATATTGACTGCCGTACTGACCTTTCTGAGCTGTACATTAAATATTGATTGTCGTATTGACCATTCTGAGCTGTACATTAAGTATTGATTGTCATACTGATCAATCTGAGGTGTATATTAAAGCAGTGATTAACATACTGACCATTCTAGATGTATATTAAAGCAGTGATTAACATACTGAGCATTCTAGATGTATATTAAAGCAGTGATTAACATACTGACCATTCTGAGGTGTATATTAAAGCAGTGATTGACAAACTGACCATTCTGAGATGTATATTAAGTACTGATTAACATACTGAGCGTTCTGAGATGTACATTAAAGCAGTGATTAACATATTGACCATTCTGAGGTGTGTATTAAAGCATCATTCTGAGGTGTATATTAAAGCAGTGATTAACATAATGACCATTCTAGATGTATATTAAAGCAGTGATTAACATACTGACCATTCTGAGCTGTATATTAAAGCAGTTATTAACATACTGACCATTCTGAGGTGTACATTAAAGCTGTGATTGACATACTAACCATTCTGAGGTGTATATTAAAGCAGTGTTTGACATACTAACCATTCTGAGGTGTATACTAAAGCAGTTATTAACATACTGACCATTCTGCTCCAGGGTCACCTCTACCACCTCCTCCTCACAACCGCCAAATGCTGATGACAGTCACATGGCCCCCGACCGCTACGTCACCAGCCAGCCGCGCGGTGCGCTCTGGGAGTTGTTGTTTTTGTTTCCGGACGGATCGCGCTGACAGCCGGGAACCGCTGGTGAATCGGACCACAATCCCCAGCAGGCACCGCGCGCCCATCTCACACCCTGCATCCCTCCGCCTGGCGCATATAGGCTAATGAGAACAAATAGTTCCGCCGCAAAATGAATACAACCCCTCACTAAAAAGCAATAAAAACAGTTAACGTTAACTTTAATATGTTAATAATTTGTTCTACATGTTAAACTTGTACACTTGTGCTTCCAGAGTGGTTAATGTTGTATTCAATGACGCCCTTTTTTATATAACTGGCGGAGTGATCGAGATGGGGTGGGACTGGGCTAGATGTACTTCCGGTGGATTACCGGAAATGATTGTGCGCCCCAATGCGCGGCCTGGGCTGGTTGCTAGGAGACGGTGTGCGGTGGATAAGAGGGACTGACAGGTAAAGTTTTCACAACAGAAAATGGTGGAAATCATTGGCAGGTCTGACGGTATCTGTGGATAGAGAAAGAGAGTTAATGTTTCCTGTCTGTGACCTTCCATCAGCACTGGGGAATGTTGGAGAGAGATCCCATTGACAGGAGGGTCAGTGAAACAGAGGGAGACAGACTGAAAAGAACCAGAGGGGAAGATTAGGAGAAATTTTTTTATGCAGCAAATTGTTGCAATTTGGAATTCCTCAGTTGAAAGGGAGTGGAAGCTTCAATAATAACTTTCAAATGGGGAATTGGATAAATACTTGGCGGGGAAAACAATGAGGGTGATGTGGATGTAGGTATAGGGGGGAGGGCTTGGGGGGATAGTGTCTAGCCCTTTCAAGGAGCCAGCACACAGGCTCTGTGCTGTTCCCCCTCCACCAAGAGTAAAATCATTGCTGTGGAAAACAAGAGGAACACAATCTTAATAAAGTTGGGATAAAAGCAAAATACTGCGGATGCTGGAAATCTGAAACAAAAACAAAAATAGCTGGTAAAAAACTCAGCAGGTCTGACAGCATCTGCGGAGAGGGATGTAGTTAACGTTTCGAGTCCGTATGACTCTTCATCAGTCATACGGACTCGAAACATTAACTGTATTCCTCTCAGCAGATGCTGTCAGACCTGCTGAGTTTTTCCAGCTATTTTTGTTTTTGTTAATAAAGCTGGGATTGTGTGGATTATTAGAGCACTTGTTGGACATGTGACAGTGCTGGGCCTGAATGTGCATGTTGTAAAGTCCTTCCAAGCTGTAACCTATTACTGTAACTAGAAAACAGAAGACTGATGTGTAACCTGTTTGAGGACAGGGAGATCCTTCTACTTGTGTGGGAATCCAAAGCTATAGGCAATAAATGTAACAATTCACTAATAAATCTGCCATGAAATTCAGGAGAAAATTCTTCACTTAAGAGAGTGAGAATATGGAGTTTTCTACCACGGAGTGGGTAAGGTGAATAGCATTCTTGGTATTAAGGGAATGGAGAAAGGGGTAGAAAGTTATGTTGTTAGGATGATGAAGAGGGATGGGGGGAGGTTTGCATGGTGTATAAATTCCACAGGGTTTGGTTGGGCTGAATGGAATGTTTTTGTACTGTATTTTCTAAGTAATGTAATTACTGTAAAACCATAATGTGAGTTGGTCATTTTTTTCATAAATAACTTTCTGCTTTTTGTGGAAACTCCATATCCACTCCATCCCCATACCCAGAAAAAAATTGTTTGTCGCATTAAAGTAGCTTTAATAAATTTGCCCACTGTGCAGCTCTTACTAGAAACATAGGAGCAGGAATAGGCAATTCAACCCATCGAGCCTGTTCCGCCATTCAATAAAATCACGGCTGATCACTCACTTCAATGCCTTTTTCGAACACTATCCCCATATCCCTTTATGTCATTGGTATTTAGAAATCTGTCAATCTCTGCTTTAAACATACTCAATAACTGAGCTTCCACATACCTCTGGGGTAGAGAATACCCTCTGAGTAAAAAAAAATTCTCCTCATCTCGGTCCTAAGTGGCTTCCCCCTTATTTTGAAATTGTGTCCCCTGGCTCTAGAAGCAGGTGAAACATCTTAACTGCATCCACTTTGCCTATCCCTTTAATTATTTTGTAGGTTTCAATGAATGATAATCTCATGCTTCGAAATTCTAGAGAATACAGGCCCAGTTTCTCTTCATAGGACAGTCCCGCCATCCCGGGAACAAGTCTGGTTGCACTCCCTCTATGAAAATAATATCATTCCTAAGGTAAGGGAACCAAAACTGCACACACTATTCTAGGTGTGGTCTAACCAAGATTCTATACAATTGAAGCAAGACTTTGCTTCTGTACTCAAATCCTCTTGTGATAAAGGCTAACATGCCATTATCCTTCCTAATTGTTTGCTGCACCTGCCTGTTAGCTTTCAGTGACTTATTGATGAGGACACTCAGATCCCTTTGTACATCTACACTTCCTAATTGCTCACCTTAAGAAATACCCTGTACATCTGTTCCTCTACCAAAGTGATAACCTCACATTTTTCCACATTATACTCATTTGCCATTTCTTCCCCACTCACTAAGTCTGTCCAAATCCTCTTGAAGCCACTTTGCATCTTCCTCATAACACACATCTCCACCTAGCTTTGTGTCATCCGTGAATTTGGAAATATTACATTTGGTCCCCACATTCAAATCATTGATGTATATCGTGAACAGATGGGGCCCAAGTACTGATCCTTGCCGTACCCCACAAGTCACAGCCTGCCAATGTGAGAATCACCCCTTTGTTCCTACTCTCTAATTTCTGCCGGTTAACCAATCCTTAATCCATGCCAGTATATTATCTCTTATCTCATGTGCTTTAATTTTGCTAACCAACCACCTGGAAGTTCCCCTTCAAGCCATTCAACTTCCTGACCTGGAAATATATCGCTGTTCCTTCACTGTTGCTGGGTCAAAATCCTGGAACTCCCTCCCTAACAGCACTGTGGGTGTACCTACATCATAGAGACTGCAGAGGTTCAAGAACGCAGCTCACCACCACCTTCTCAAGGGCAATTAGGTATGGGCAATATATGGTGGCCTAGCCAGCGCGTCCACATACCATAAATGAATAAGAAAAATCCCTGTCTTAAATTGGCGGCCCCTTACTTTTAAACTGTGACCCCTAGTCCGAGATTCTCCCACAAGAGTAAACATCCACCCTGTGTATGTTTCAATCAAGTCACCTCTTGCTCTTCTCAACTCCAGCGGATACAAGCCTAGCCTGTCCAACCTTTCCTCACAAGACAACCCACCTGTTCCAGGTATTAATCTAGTAAACCTTCTGTGAACAGTTTCCAACACATTTACACCCTTCCTTAAATAAGGAGAACAATACTGTACACAGTACTCCCGATATGGTCTTACCAATGCCCTGTATAGACGAAGCATAACCTTTTGCGTTCAATTCCCCTCGCAATAAACAATAATATTCTATTCGCTTTCCTAATTACTTGCTTTACCTACATACTAACCTTTTGCGATTCATGCACCAGGACACCTACATCCCTCTGTAACTCAGAGCCCTGCAGTCTCTCACCATTTAGATGACATGCTTTTTTATTTTTCCCGCCAAAATGGACAATCTCACATTTTCCCACATTATACTCCATTTGCCAGATCTTTGCCCACTCACTTAATCCCTTGTAGCCTCCTTATGTACCCTTCACTATTTACTTTCCTACCTATCTTTATGTCATTAGCAAATTTAGCAACCATACCTTCGGTCCCTTCATCCAAGTCATTTATGTAAATTGTAAAAAATGGAGGCCCCAGCACTGATCCCTGTGGTACATCAGTTGTTACATCCCACCAACCAGAAAAAGATCCATTTATGCTTACTCTCTGTTAGCTATTAGCTAGCCAATCTTCTATTCATGCCAATATGTTACCCCTAAACCATGATTTTTATTTTCTGCAATTACATTTAACGTGGCACCTTATCAAATGCCTTCTGGACATCTAAGTACAGTATATCCACCAGTTCCCTTTATCCACAGCAAATGTTACTTCTTCAAAGAACTCCAATACATTAGTTAAACATGATTTCGTTCTCACAAAACCAAGTTAACTCTGCCTGATTATCTTTAATTTATCTAAGTGCCCAGCTAATTACGTTTTTAACAATCAATTCTAAAATTTTGCCTATGACAGATATAAAGTTAACTGGCCTGTAGATTCCTGCTTTCTGTCTCCCTCCCTTTTTGGAACCTCCCCCTAATTTAGGGAGTCTTGGAAAATGAAAACCAATGCATCAACTATCTCATGAGCACTTCTTTTAAGACCCTAGGATGAAGTCAGTCCGCAGCTCCAACAATTTTCTCAGTACCACTTCCCTGGTGATTGTAATTTTCTTGAGTTCCTTCCTTCATTACATTTCCTGATTTACAGCTATTTCTGGGACGTTGCTTGTATCCTCTATAGTGAAGACCGATGCAAAATACTGTGTAATCCATCTCTTTATTTTCCATTATTAGTTACCCAGACTCACTTTCTGTAGGACCAACACTCACTTTGTTAATCTTTTCTTTTTAAATAGCTATAAAAATTCATCTCTTTTCATATTTCTAGCTAGCTTTCTCTGGTACTCCAATTTTTCCCTCCTTATTAATCATTTAGTTATTCTTTGCTGTTTCTTATATTCTGTCCAATCCTCTGACCTGTCACCCATCTGTGTGTAATTATATGCTTTTTCTTTAAGTTTGATACTATCTTTAACTTTTTTAGTTAACCACGGATGGTGGGTCCTCCCCTTGGAATTTTTTTTCTCGTTGGAATGTATCTATTCTGTGTATTCTAAACTATCCACTTAAATGTCTGCTGCTACATCTCTATTGACCTATCCTTTAACCTAATTTGCCAATTTCACTTTAGTTATATATTTTTTGAAATAAGGAGACCAAAACCATACACAGTACTCCAGATGTGGTCTCACCAATGCCCTGTACAGCTGCAGTAAAACTTCACTACTTTTATAAAAACAGAAAATTGGTTGTGGGAGGGGGTGGTGGTGGTTGAAAAATGGATAGAAAATGGGATTTAAAAAGGGGATAAAACTGCAGATGAATGAATAAAAATAAAGTAAGTGGATAAAAAATAAAAATTAATGTAGAAGAAAGGGGATTAAAAAGTGGAGTGAGGATGGAGGAGAGAGTTCATGGTCTGAACTTGTTGAACTCAATGTTAAGTCCAGAAAGCTGTAAAGCGCCTAATTAGAAGATGAGGTGCTGTTCCTCCAGTTTGTATTGGGCTTCACTGGAACATTGCAGCAGGTCAAGGATGGACATGTGGGCATGAGAGCAGGATGGTGTGTTGAAATGGCAAGTGTCAGGATGGTCTGGGTCACGCTTATGGACGGGCCGGAGGTGTTCCGCAAAGAGGTCACCCAGTCTGTGTTTGGTCTCCCTGCTGTAGAGGAGACCACATTGGGGGCAATTTGAATTCAATAAAAATCTGGAATTAGAAGTCTGATGATGACCATGCAACTATGGTCCATATTGTAAAAACTGGTTCGCTAATGCCCTTTAGGGAAGGAAATCTGCCGTCCTTACCTGGTCTGGACTATGTGACTCCAGACCCACAGCAACGTGGTTGAACAAGGGCAATTAGGTGATGGGCAATAAAGGTTAATTGTTAAATGTTAATTTCGTACCATAGAACTAAACAAATGAATTATTTTTCTGATGTTAGGCAAGAAGAATACAGGATTCCATTTGTTTCTTTCTTAAACGATCAAACAGGTATATTATAAAACAGAAATGCTGGAAATCCTTTGTCAGAACTATACCAACACATTTAGTATACAGTAGTGTTGAATAGAAATGTATTAAAGATATATTGAAATATTGCAAGAATATTATAATAGCTTAATAAGTGTGTGGGGAGGGAAACCAGTAAGTAAATTCCTTCTCAACAATTAGCCATGGAGCAGATTGGAGTTAGTTTGATGAGTTATCTAGTCTGCTAGGAAATCATGTAACATAAAGAGAGGGGAAAAGTAGCAAAACATGGAGATGAAAAATAACCAATGGATTGAAAGATTATATAGTGCATAATGTCCTAGGCCCAAACTTTTTCTACATGTCATATGATCTTTTAAAACTTTTCAGTGTGGCTATTGAATATTGATGCATTGTGTTTGGGGTAAAACAATAGGAAAAGCCTTTCAGTATTTTATTGCCTTGAAAGAACAAACAGTCTATCCATGATTTTTTTACTGGCTGATTACAGGGTCATTACATCCATGGTACAAAATAGCTGTAGGTAGTACTTCATTTCTTGGAGGAGTAAAAGCTTTAGGAATGGGCACAATGCCTGTTGCTTCTGTTTAGGGAAGGTTATCCTAATTTTCATTTGGTTTAAGTGTGTAAATAAATAAAGAAACTATAATAAGATATAGTTGTTATTTATGTCATACTTCTTCCCCACCACCTTACCTAATTGCATAGAGGTTAGATACAGGTTGACAGGTGTGGACACCCCCTGCCCAATTAGGCATGGTACTGTCTGAGTTAAACATGTGCGGCTTACTACAATAGAGAATTGGCAAACTGAGATTCGAAAATCCCATCCTAAGTGATTGATTTACCTTTCTACATCTCTGGCTGACTGGTTGGTCAGTTATCAATAACATGGTGATAACATGGTGACGTTTGATAAGGTGCCACGTCAAAAGCTACTACACAAGATAAAAGCACATAGTATAGGAGGTAATTTATTAGAATGGATAAAGGATTGGTTAGCCAACAGGAAACAGAGAGTAGAGTAAATGGGTCTTTTTTCAGGTTAGCAAGCTGTAACGAGTGGAGTACCACAGGGATCTGTGCTGAGGCCTCAGCTATTTAGAACCTATATCAATGACTTGGATGAAGGAACCAAATGTATGGTTGCTAAATTTGCCAATGACATCAAGGTAGGTAGGCAGTATGTTGGCAGAGGAGGTAGAGAGTATGCAAAGGGATACAGACAGGTTACGTGAGTGGGCAAAAATTTGACAAATGGAGTATAATGTGGGAAAATGTGAATTCGTCCACTTTGGCAGGAAGAATAGAAGAGCAGTATACTATTTAAATGGAGAGAGACTGCAGAACTCTCAGATACAGAGAGATCTGGGTGTCCTGGTACATGAATCACAAAAAGTTAGTAAGGTATAGCAAGTCATTAGGAAGGCAAATGGAATGTTGGTGTTTATTAGAAGGAGAATGGAATAGGGACAGAAGGTGCTGGAAAAACTCAGGTCTGGCAGCATCTGTGGAGAGAGAAACAGAGTTAACATTTCGAGTCCAATATGACACTTCTTTATAGCTCAAGGGAGGTAGAAATGTGATGGGCTGTATGCTATTGAAAAGGGGGAAAGGGTCAGGTAGAACAAAAGGGTAAATCAGGGATAGGTTAGAGGGCAAAGATGTCATGGAACAAAAGGCAAAGGGAGCGGGAATAGTAGTAATAAAGGAATGAAGCAATGGCCCAGAGAAGGTGTTAATAGCAGAATATGAGCCTGATTCTTTTTTAACTCACCTTTTAAATTTCTGGAATGGGACTTAAACCCATGACCTTTTGACTGAGAGGTGAGAGTGCTACCCACTGAGCCACAGCTGACACTTCATTGAATTGAATAATACATTTATGCAAATCTTCTTTGGTATGTTAGATGGTGTAACAACTAGATGCATTGGCGGACCTCTGTAAGAACAGACATTACATTAAATTAACCCCGGTGGTTGCTTGCACTAGTTAAACATGTGAAAGAAATTGTTTCTACAGCCAAATCCATTCTGCAGTAACTGTGCTTAAATGTCCACATAACAAGTGCACCATTTAGGGGTATTGTCTGCAAAATAATCCACAGACATTAGATACTGGGCTGATATCTCTTGTACTGCGAAGGCATGACTACACCTGTCTCCATTGGGCAGGGGAGGTATTTATGGTAGAACTCTCTTGCACTATGCCCTGTCTTGCACTTTCTTAATAATTCAGGGACATGCTTAGGCAGCTGCAGGAAGTAACACCCAACTTTTGAGCATTGTACTGGAAATTACATGTAAAAGAATGGAGATATCAGCCAGCTGAACTACCATTATTTGAGACTTCACTGCACTATCAGTTCATGTTTGGAAGACATGTTGCACAGTTTTTTCCCCCAGCTTCACAATTACCTGGTACACAGGTAACTTGACACGTGGCATTTTTGGTTCTTGTTGCCCGTCTGAGTAATAGTGGAAGTCCTAGAGGCGATTCTCTTGATTGATGGAAGACAATCTATTCCCTTCATCATCGAATAAACCTCTATCAGGTCATCCATAAATCTATGCCTCTCTAAAGTTTATAGTCCCAACTCTTTCAGCCTACCTTGATAACCCAGTTGAGTGACCCTGCCCCTCACTCTTTCCAAAGCTTCAATATCACCTAACATGTGAGGAGATCAAAACTGGACACATTATTCCAAATGAGGCCTGACCAAAATCTTATACAAGGACAATTTAATATGCTTTGTCTTAGTCAATTATCCTTTAAATGTGCCCCACATTCTATTTGCTCCAGCTATCACTTTTTGCAAGAATGAAGTTCAATTTTCCAAACCCTTAAGGCAACAATTGTATAACTAAAACTATAAGGTACATAACCTTTGATAAATAGAATTCTTATGTACGTCAACTGTCTATTTTCACCTTTTAGACTTTATTGGGAAATTTCCTTTTCAGTCAGTTTGGGTAATTGACAGATTAATGCAGACTAGTATCTGGAAGACAAGGAGGAAAGCAGTTTGCAGAGTACAACTTGTGCCATGTTGCCTGTATAGTGGGGGTAGATTCTTAATTCAAAACAGGAATTCAGTTGATGCCTTCTTTATGGTGGGAGAGAATCGAGGTATAGATTACAACTAATCAAATATGATCCCAGTGGGAGCTGTGCTTGAACACAAGTAACTCTGTAAACTCGTACCCTTTTCATGCACAATTCCCCCCTGTGATCAATGAATCATATGATCAGTTTACCCAGCTAGACTCTTAGGTTTTGGAACATAATTTTGAGAATATTACATCTATTCTTAAATCTTCATCAAATGAACAAAATGTTTGTCAGACTACAGCCAGATTTTGAGTTAAGAGTTAAAAATCCATTGATATTTTAAATAACACTGTGAAGCTTTAAAGCACCAATCTCATGAACTTGCACAAACGATATTGCACGTTGGAACATACTTCCTGCTATTTCAGCAATGGGGATATTTTTAGAGACTTGCCCCAGAATTCAGCAAGTGTCGGTGATGAAATAGCCACAGGAGGGCAGCATTCTCACTGTCAAATCAGCAATGAAGGAGCCTGGTTAACAGGTTGTGGAAATTGCAATTTGGTTGAAAATTGTGTCCAAATAAAGCCATTAGGACTCCCTTGACATGGTATTGAATCAGCAGGGTACTCCTGAGATACAGTTATATAGATGATTCAGTATGTTAGTGTACTGGAGTGTTGTGATGTAGAATACTGGGGCATGGGCTTGCTCCTGCAATTTCCCGTATATGACTTCTCTATCGCAGTCAGGCTGGCTGATGGAGTGCGAAACAGAGATAAGGGAGAGAGAAATTTAACAGAGGAAATCAGAAACTGGATCATCTCGATCATAATTATTACAGTCTGTTATCCAGGTCCTGCTTGCTCACTTGCCCTCTCAGTTGGGTGCTGCCAAAATAGGATTTTAAAATGAGTTGAACTAAAAAGAAAACTGCAATAAACCATCACAGCAGATTGTAACTGTGCTAAGGTGTGTTAAAACTGACCTATTTATGAAACCGTTATGGGGTTTTATGGGAAATGGACAAATCCCGAATGAAAGGAAGACTTGCATTTATAAAGCGCCTTTCACAACCACAGGATGCCCCAAAACCAGTGAAGTACTTTTGAAGTGTTGTCTCTGTGTAATGTGGGGAATTTAACGATTCTGACAAAAAATGTAACCTTTTGTGATGTAATCACTGTGCAATCTAATGGCCATGTGAATGTTAAGAGCATACAACATAATATGAACATACGAATTAGAAGCAGGTGTAGGCCACTTGGCCTGTCGAGCCTACTCTGCCAATCAATGAGATCATGGCTGATCTGCTTGTGGCCTCAGCTTTACATTCCTACTTACCCCGATAATCTTTCACCCATTTGCTTATCCAGAATCTATCTAGTTCTGCCTTAAAAATATTCAAAGACTCTGCTCCCCCACCTTTTGAGGAAGAGAGCTCCAAAGACTCATGACCCTCTGAGGGAAAAAATTTCTCCTCATCTCTGTCTTAAATGGGCAACCCCTTTTATTTTTAAACAGCGATCTCTAGTTCTAGATTCTCCAACAAGAGGAAAAATCCTCTCCACATCCACCCTGTCAAGACCCCTCTTAGAATCAAGTCACTTCTTACTCTTCTAAACTCCAGCAGATACAAGTCTAGCCTGTCCATCCTTTCCTAATAAGACAACACACCCATTCTACAGATTAGTCTAGTAAACCTTGTCTGTTACTTATATGCTCTACAGTGAAAACCGATGCAAAATACCTATTCAATTCATCTGCCATCTCCTTATTTTCCATTATTAGTTCCCCAGGCTCACTTTCTTCCCTGAACTCCTTCCAATGCATTTACATCCTTCTGGTCTCCAATGCCCTGTATAACTGAATCATTACTTCCCTACTCTTATATTCAATTCCCCTCACAATAAACAATAACATTCTATTAGATTTCCTAATTACTTGCTGTACCCGCATACTAGCTTTTTGTGATTCATGCACTAGGGCATCCAGATCCCTCTGAATCTGAGTTCTGCAGTCTCTCACCATTTAAATAACATGCTTTTTTTATTCTTCCTGTCAAAATGGACAATTTCACATTATCCCACATTATACTCCATTTGCCAGATCTTTCCCCACTCACTTAACCTACCTATGTCACTTTGTAGCTTCCTTATGTCCTCTTCGCAACTTACATTCCATCTATCTTTGTGTCATCAAATTTAGCAATCATACCTTCAGTCCCTTCATCCAAATCATTTATATAAATAAAAAGTTGAGGCCCCAAAACTGATCCCTGTCCACTCATTACATCTTGCCAACCAGACTCCTTCGACAGCACCTGCCAAGCCCACAACTGCTACTATCTAGAAGGACAAGGGCAGAAGACACATGGGAACACCATCACCTGAAAGTTCCCCTCCAAGCCACTCACCATCCTGACTTGGAAATATATCACTTTTCCTTCACCGTCACGGGGTCAAAATCCTGGAATTCCCTCCCTAACAGCACTGTAGGTGTACCTACACCCACAAGGACTTCAAGAAGGCAGCTCACCACCATCTTCTCAAGGGCAACTAGGGATGGGCAATAAATGCCGGCCTAGCCAGCGAAGCCCACATCCCATGAATGAATTTTTTAAAAAGACCCATTTATGCCTACCCTCTGCTTCCTGTTAGCTAGCCAATCTTCTATCCATGCCAATATGTTGCCCACTACATAAACTTTTATTTTCCACAATAACCTTTGATGTGGCACCTTGTCAAATGCCTTCTGGAAATCTAAGTACACTACATATGCCAATTCCTCTTTATCCACAGCATATGTTATTTCTTCAAAGAAGTCCAATAAATTGGTTAAACATGATTTCCCTCTCACCAAACCATGTTGACTCAGCCTGATTACCTTGAATTTCTAACATTTTCCCTATGACAGATGTTAAGCTAACTGGAATATAGTTTTCTGCTTTCTGTCTGTCTCTCTCTCTCTTTTTGAATAAAGGAGATACATTCACTATTTTCCAATCTGATGGAACTTCCCTGAATCTAGGGAATTTTGGAAAATTAAATCCAATGCATCAATTATCTCACTAGCCATTTCTTTTTAAGATGCTAGGGTGAAGTCCATCAGGACCAGGGACTTAGCCCACAGTGCCAACAATTTGCTCAGTACCACTTACTTCCCTGGTGATTGTAATTTTTCTGAGTTCCTCCCTCTCTTCCATTTGCTGATTTACAGCTATTTTTGGGATGTTACTTGTATTCTCTATAGTGAAGACTGACGCAAAATACCTGTTTAATTCAAAACAAAGACAGAAACAGAAATACCTGGAAAAACTCAGCAGGTCTGGCAGCATCAGCGGGGGAGAGCACAGTTGACATTTCGAGTCCTCATGACCCTTCAACAGAACTAAGTAAAATAGGAAAGGGGTGAAATATAAGCTGGTTTGGGGGCGGGGCGGTTGTTGGGACAAGCAGCCAGTAATAGGTGGAGATAACCAAAATATGTCATAGACAAAAGGACAAAGGTGTTGAAGGTGGTGATATTATCTAAAGGAATGTACTAATTAAGAGTAGAAAGGGCAGACAAGGTACAGATAGCTCTAGTGGGGGTGGGGGAATACTAAAAGGGCTAAAAGCTAGAGATAAACAATGGGTGGAAATACATTTAAAAATAATGGGAATAGGTGGGAAAAGAAAAATCCATCTAAATTATTGGAAAAAACAAAAAGGAGGGGGAAACGCAGACTGGGTGACCGCTTTGCAGAACACCTTCGGTCTGTCCGCAAGCATTACCCAGACCTCCCTGTTGCTTGCCATTTCAACACTCCACCCTGCTCTCTTGCCCACATGTCTGTCCTCAGCTTGCTGCATTGTTCCAGTGAAGCTCAACGCAAGCTGGAGGAACAGCACCTCATCTTCCGACTAGGCACTGTACAGCCTTCCGGACTGAATATTGAATTCAACAATTTTAGATCTTGAACTCTCTCCTCCATCCTCACCCCCTTTCCGTTGCTTCCCCCTCCTTTTTGTTTTTTCCAATAATTTATATAGTTTTTCTTTTCCCACCTATTTCTATTATTTTTAAATGTATTTCCACCCATTGTTTATCTCTCCCTTTTAGCCCTTTTAGTATTCCCCCACCCCCACTAGAGCTATCTGTACCTTGTTTGTCTTGCTTTCTGCTCTTAATTAGCACATTCCTTTAGATAATATCACCATCTTCAACACCTCTTTATTCTTTTGTCTATGACATCTTTTGGTTATCTCCACCTATTACTGGCTGCTTGTCCCAAAACCACCCCCCCCACCTTAAACCAGCTTATATTTCATCCCTTTCCTATTTTTCCTTAGTTCTGTTGAAGGGTCATGAGTACTCGAAACATCAACTGCTCTCCCCCGCTGATGCTGCCAGACCTGCTGAGTTTTTCCAGGTATTTCTGTTTCTGTTTATGTTCTGGATTTCCAGCATCCACAGTTTTTTGCTTTTATACCTGTTTAATTCATCTGCCATTTCCCTATTTTCCATTATTAATTCCCCCAACTTACTTTCTATGGGTTGAATTTTCTCCCCATCGGGGGTGGTTTGTGCGGGGGTGGGCGGAAGCGAGCACGAACCCGATCGGCACCCCCAATCAGATGCGCGCCGCCATTTTACTTAGGCAGGCCTTACAGCGTGACACACACCCAGAAGCGCTGTGCAGGCGGGGGGTATTCCCAGAGTCGTGTGTGAAAGACCGCAGAAATCTCCGAGGCATGGATGTGTCTCAGGGAGATTAGTTTAAGTTCTGAAAAATGTAATAAATGTAAAAAAAATTTTCAGGACATCCCGCCCGTGGATGAAGTTTCATGAAAAATGCGAAGGCCGCCTGGGCTCTTCGCCTGCCCACCAACCTTAAGGTTGGATGGGCAGCATTCTTAACAACTTTAATTACCTTCTTAGTAGGCCTTTGACAGTTCGATGGGCAGGCAGCCACCAAACTGACAATCTAAGCCCCCGCTTGCCGACCAGACAATTTTTACAAGAACAAAGAACAAAGAAAAGTACGGCACAGAAACAGGCCCTTCGGTCCTCCAAGCCTGCACCGATCATATTGCCCGTCAACTAAAACATTTTGCACTTCTGGGGTCCATATCCCTCTATTCCCATCCTATTCATGTATTTGTCAAGCTGCCTCTTAAACACCACTATCGTACCTGTTTCCACCACCTCCCTCTGGCAGCAAATTCCAGACACTCACTACCCTCTGCGTAAAAAACTTGCCCTGCGCATCTCCTCTATAACTTTCCCTTCTCACCTTAAATCTATGTCCCCTAGTAATTGACTCTTCCACCCTGGGAAAAAGCTTCTGACTATCTACTCTGTCCATGCCACTCATAATTTTGTAAACTTCTATCAAGTCGCCCCTCAATCTCCATTGCTCTAGTGAGAACAATCTGAGTTTCTCCAACCTCTCCTCATAGCTAATAACCTCCAGACCAGGCAGCATCCTGGTAAGCCTCCTCTGCACCCTCTCCAACACCTCCATATCCTTCTGGTAATGTGGTGACTAGAATTGCATGCAATATTGCAAGTGTGGCCTAACCAAGGTTCTATACAGTTGCAGCATGACTTCCCAGCTTTTATACTCAATACCCCTGCCAATGAAGGCAAGCATGCCATATGCCTTCCTGACTCCTTATCCACCTGCGTTGCCACCTTTGGACCTGTACACCCAGATCCCTCTGCCCGTCAATGCACTTAAGGGTTCTGCCATTTACTGTATAATTCCTGCCTGTATTCGACCTTCCAAAATGCATTACCTCGCATTTGTTCAGATTAAACTTCATCTGCCATTTCTCCGCCCAAGTCTCCAACCGATCTATATCCTGTTGTCTCCTTTGACAATCCTCTTCACTATCTGCAACTCCTCCAACCTTAGTGTCGTCTGCAAGCTTACTAATTAACCCAGTTACATTTTCCTCCAATCATTTATGTATACTACGAACAGCAAAGGTCCCAGCAATGATCCCTGCGGAACTCCACTAGTCACAACTCTCCATTCAGAAAAGCACCCTTCCACTGCTACCCTCTGTCTTCTATGACCAAGCCAATTCTGTATCCATCTTGCCAGCTCACCTCTGATCCCGTGCGACTTTACCTTCTGGTCCAGTCTGCCATGAGGGACCTTGTCAAAGGCCTTACTGAAATCTATGTATATAACATCCACTTCCCTTCAATCGTCAATCATCTTTGTCACTTCCTCGAAAAACTCGATCAAGTTAGTGAGACATGACCTCCTCTTCACAAAACCATGCTGCCTCTCACTAATACGCCCTTTTGCTTCCGAATGGTAGTAAATCCTATCACGAAGAACCTTCTTCAATAATTTCCCTACCACTGACGTAAGGCTCACCAGCCTGTAATTTCCTGGATTTTCCCTGCTACTCTTCTTAAACAATGGAACAACATTGGCCATTCTCCAGTCCTCTGGGACCTCACCCATAGCCAGTGAGGATACAAAGATTTCTGTCAAGGCCCCAGCAATCTCCTCCCTTGCCTCCCTCAGTACTCTGGGGTAGATCCCATCTGGCCCTGGGGACTTATCCACCTTAATATTCTTCAAGATGCCTAACACCTCTTTTTTGATCTCAACATGATCCAGGCTATCTACACACTCTTCCCTAGACAAATCGACTGCTAAGTCCTTCTCTTTGGTGAATACTGATGAGAAGTATTCATTTAGTATTTCTCCCATTTCTTCTGGCTCCACACACAGATTCCTGCCTCTGTCCCTGGGTGGGCCTACCCTTTCCCTGGCTACCCTCTTGCTTTTTACATATGTATAAAAGGCCTTGGGATTTTCCTTAATCCTGGTTGCCAGTGACTTTTCATGACCCCTCTTGGCCCTTCTGACTCCTAGCTTAAGTTTCTTCCTACTTTATTTATATTCTCCACGGGCTTCTTCTGTACCCAGCTTTCTAGCCCTTATGAATGCTTCCCTTTTCTTTTTGACTAATCTCACAATATCCTTCGTTATCCAAGGTTCCTGAAACTTGCCATGCTTATCCTTCATCCTAGCAGGAACATGCCGGTCCTGAGTTCTTATCAACTGACGTTTGAAAGCCCTCCACATGTCAGTTGTTGATTTGCCCTCAAACATCCTCTTCCAGTCAAGATTCCTCAGTTCCTGCCTAATATTGTTATAATTAGCCTTCCCCCAATTAAACACCTTAACCCAAGGACTCTTGTTATCCTTATCCACCAGTACCTTGAAACTTACTGAATTATGGTCACTTTTCCCGAAATACTCCCCTACTGAAACTTCGACCACCTGGCCAGGTTCATTCCCTAATACCAGGTCCAGTATTGCCCCTTCCCTAGTTGGACTATCTACATATTGTCTCAGGAAGCCCTCCTGGATGCACCTTACAAATTCTGCACCATCCAAACCCCTAACACCAAGTGATTCCCAGTCAATATAGGGAAAGTTAAAATCACCCATCACAACAACCTACTGCTTTTACATCTTTCCAAAATCTGCCTACATAACTGTTCCTCAATCTCCCGCCGGCAATTGGGAGGCCTATAGTAAACCCCCAACATTGTGACTGCACCCTTCCTATTCCGGAGCTCTACCCATATTGCCTCGCTGCATGAGCCCACTGAGGTGTCCTCCTGTCGTACAGCTGTGATATTTCCCCACCTTGTCTACATCCCTCTCTATCCTGCCTGAAACATCTAAATCCTGGAACGTTTATCTGCCAATCCTGTCCACCCTTCAACCAAATCTCTGTAATAGCAATAACATCATAGTCCCAAGTATTAATCCAAGCTCTAAGCTCATCTGCCTTGCCTGTTATACTTCTCGCATTGAAACAAATGCATTTCAGACCCCCAGTCCCACTGTGTTAAGTACTTTCTCCCTGCCTGCCCTTCCTCTTAGTCCTACTGGCCATATTCACTGGTTCCCAGTCATTTATTTCACCTGCTGACCTATTGCTCTGGTTCCCACTCCCCTGCCATATTAGTTTAAACCCTCCTGCGTGACACTAGCAAACCTCACAGCCAGGATATTGGTGCCCCCCAGTTTAGATGCAACCTGTCCTTCTTGTACAGGTCCCACCTGCCCTGGAAGAGATCCTACTGATTCAGAAATCCCTCCTACACCATCTGTTCAGCCACGTGTTCAGCTGCATTATCTTCCTATTTCTAGCCTCACTGGCACGTGGCACAGGGAGTAATCCTGAGATTACAACCCTAGAGGTCCTGTTTTTTAACTTTCTGTCTAACTTCCTGAACTCGCGCTGCAGGACCTCAGCACTCTTCCTGCCTATGTTGTTAATACCAATGTGTATCACGACCCCTGGCTGTTCTCCCTCTCCCTTCAGAATGTCCTGTACCCGATCAGAGACATCCTGGATCCTGGCACCAGGGAGGCAACATACCATCCTGGTGTGCCTCTCTTGAGTCGCTGACTTTAGAGTCCCCAACGACAATTGCTCTTCTGTGCTTTGACCCGCCCCCCGCTGCTGAACAACAGAGACAGCCGTGGTGCCACTGCTCTGGCTACTGTTGTTTTCCCCTGATAGGCTATCCCCACCATCAGTTTCCAAAATGGTATACCTGTTAGAGAGGGGGACAGCCACAGGGGATTTCTGCACTGACTGCCTGCCCCTTCTAGTGGTCACCCATCCATCTGTCTGTACCTTGGGCGTGACCACATCTCCAAAACTCCTGTCAATGATGCTTTCCGCTACCTGAATGCTCCTAAGTGCATCCAACTGCTGCTCCAACCAATCCATGCGGTCTGAGGAGCTATAATTGGGTACACTTCCTGCAGATGTAGTTGTCCAGGACACTTGAAGCGTCACAGATTTTCCACATCCCACAGGTGAAGCACTTCACCCCAGCAACTGCCATTTCTAGAACTATTTAATCAATTAATTTAAATCTAATAACTGCTTATTAACTCCTTATTAACTATACATTCCCTACGGCTAGATTTCTACTATAAATGCTAAATTCTAAGAACAGTAATCCCCTGATTCTGGTCTAGATATCCTCTACTTATTAATTAAGTGATTAATTTATTTGGTTTAATTAGTTTAACAATGTTTTAGTTTCAAATTCAATGTAGATTCCCTACCAGCCAATCAGGTCACAGATTTACCGTGACGCCACTTTTAATTTTTTTTAAGACTTGAGGTCCATGAATCCCCAAGGTAAGGTTTTTACACTCACCTCTCTGGAACTCCGCCCTCCGACTCTGCTCCCTGGAACTCTTCTCGCGCTCTTTTATCTTGTGTCTCCGCCGCTCTCCTCGCGCTCTTTTATTCTGCGTCTCCGCCACTCTCCTCACGCTCTTTTATCCTGCGTCTCCACCGCTCTCCTCGCGCTCTTTTATCCTGTGTCTCCTCCGCTCTCTTCACGCTCTTTTATCCTGTGAGACAAACACTCACTTTGTTAATTATTTTTTAAATATTTATAGAAACTCTTACTATCTGTTTTTATATTTCTAGCTAGCTTTCTCTTGTACTCTAATTTTTCCCTCCTTATTAATCTTGTAGTCATTCTCTGCTTTTTTTAATATTCCATCCAATCTTCTGACCTGCCAGCCATCGTTGTACATTTATATGCTTTTTATTTAAGTTTGATACTATCTTTAACTTTTTAGCTTTTTTGGTTAACCATAGATGGTGAGTCCTCCCCTTAGAATTTTTCTTTCTTGTTGCAATGTATCCATTCTGTGTATTCTGAAACATCCCTTCAAATGTCTGCCACTCCATCCATATGGACCCATCCTTTAACCTAATTTGCCAGTTCTCTTTAGCTAGCTCTGCTTTCATGCCTTCATAATTGCCCTTATTTATGTTTAAAATACTAGTCTTGGACCCACTCTTCTCTCCCTCAAACTGAATGTAAAATTCAATCAAATGATGATCACTGCTACCTAGGGGTGCCTTCACTATGAAGTAATTAATCCTATCTCATTGCACAATACCAGGTCTAGTGTAGCCTACTCTCTGGATGGCTCTCTGGTTGGCTCCATAACATGCTGTTCTAAGAAACTATCCCAAAAACATTCTGTGAACTCCTCATCTAGGCTACCTTGGCCCACCTGATTTTTCCTGTCTGTATGTAGATTAAAATTCCCCATGATTATCGTCATACCTTTTTGACAAGCTTCCATTATTTCCTCCTTTATACTCCATCTTCCCATGTGGTTTCTGTAAAGGAACCTGTACACCAATCCCACAAGTGACTTCTTGCCTTTATTATTTCTCATCTCTACCCAAACCGCTTCTACATCCTGGTTTCCTGAACCTAGGTCATCCCTCCTTACTTTGCTAATACCATCATTAATTAACAGAGCCACCCCTCCACCTTTTCCTAGCTTCCTGTCCTTCCTAAATGTCACATACCTTCAATATTCAGGCTCCAATTTATGTCATCCTGCAGCCACGTCTGCAATGGCTATCAGATTGTACTTATTTATTTCTATTTGCACTATCAATTCATCTGTTTTGTTTCAAATACTATATGCATTCAGATACAGAACCTTAAGTTTTGTCTTTTTATTATTTTTGTAACTTCTAGTCTTATCTGCTGATTTATTCTGAGATTTGCACTCTCTGTCCCTTCCTGTCATGGTCTGTTTATCATTTCCTGTATTGGTACCTTTCTCTCTTGCCTTGTTTCTACTCTTTGATTTCCCACATCTTCCCAAATTTGATCCCTTGTCCCCACTATTTAGTTTAAAATCCTCTCTACTTCCTTAGTTATGTGGCTCGCTAGAACACATGTCCCAGCATGGCTCAGGTGTAGACCGTCCTAATGGTACAGTGCCCACTTTCCTCAGTACTGGTGGCAGTGCCCTGCAAACTGGAATTCACTTTTACCATACCATACCAGTCTTTGAGCCACATATTAATCTCTGTAATTTTATTTTCCCTATGCCAATTTGCATGTGGCTCAGGTAATAATCCAGAGATTATTACCTTTTGAGGTTCTGCATCTAAATTTGGTGCCTGGCTCCTCATACTGACTATGCAGAATCTCTTTCTTGGTCCTGCCTATGTTGTTGGTACCTACATGGACCACAACAACTGGATCCACCACCACATCGCACTCCCAAGTTCCTCTCCAGCTCTGAGCAGATGTCCTGAACCCTGAGCAGATGTCCTGAACCCTGACACTGAGCAGGCAATGCAGTCTCCTGGACTCTTGCTCTTTGCTCCAGAGAACAGTGTCAATCCCCTTCACTATACTGTCCCTTACTACCATAACATTCCTTTCTGCTCCCCCGCTTGAATGGCTTCCTGTACCATGGTGCCATGGCCTATTGGCTCATCCACCTTGCATTCCCCACTCTCACCGACACAAGCTGAAAGAACGTCAAACTTGTCAGACAATTGCAAAGGCTGCACTCCTGCCCTCTGAGTCTACTTACTGCCACACTCGCAGTCTCATCCTCCTGTCTTTGACCACTGACCAAATCAGAAGACCATATCCTAAGGGGTGTGATTACATTCTGGTACAAAGTGCCCAGGTAACTTTCACCCTCCCCTTCCCTGATGCATCGCAATGTCTGCAGCTCGGCCTCCAGCTCAGTGACTCTAAGCTGAAGTTCCTCAAGCTGCAAACACATACTGCAGATGTGTTTGCCCTGGATCACAATGGCATCCAGCAACTCCCACATGCTGCAGCCATGACATATCACCTGTCCTGCCATCCTCAATGTGTTTTAATTAATTACTTAATTATTTTAGTCAATTAATTATTTTGCTTTTTTATACATTTTATTAACCTTTTCACCAGTTTGTATATTACTTTCAATCTTAGGAATAGAATAGACTATAACCACTTACCAGATACTCACCAAACAGCTAGCTTCTTCCCTTGTAGTAGAGTAAGAACCAATTCCTACAGACTGAAAAAGTTAGAAAAAGCAAAGGAGCACTTCCTTCCCCCCATTCCCCTAATTCCCTGACTCACCCAACTCCCAGCACTCTTATTCAAAGTTGCACTCCAGTTCCTGCTTATTAATCTGGTTATGATCATTTCCTGTTCATTATTACTTCTTTAGTTCCAATTTTTACTAAGCCGCCATTTACTTCCCATATGGGAATGCCACATTTCTGGCCTTGAATGACGGTTGGGCTTATTGTAGTTTGATGGTTCAGGGTCTATGACTTCACTTTCTGCGAACCTGCTGAATCCTAGAGTTAATTCTTTCTTTCAGAAATTAGTCATATTTCTAGATGAAAAAGGCATTATTATAACACAGCAATACATTAACTACATGGAATGATCTATTTGTAATCTTTGCACAGTGAATGATGCGGAACACCAAGATGTGGGCAAACAACAGAGATTACAAATCGATCATTCCATATAATTAATGTATTGCTGTGTTATAATAATGCCTTTTTCCTCTAGAAATGTGACTCCTTTCTGTAAGAATTAACTTCAGAGTTTAGCAAGATTGCAGAATGTAACACTTAGTAACGATGACAGTCTGTATTTTCCCATTTATACCATGTGGCATCGAACAGTGCCAATAGCTCACTCCATGGCATATGATGCAAACTGCTGTATAAGAACTAGTATTCCTGGTAAGGTAGCTGTTAATGTTGTTAGAATGGAGTGACAATTATGATTCAGTCTTTTTAGCAGGCATTTTGTTTTGGAAGTTGTTTGTTTTAACACTGCTCTCCTCCTTTTTGTATTGTACCAACCATTCGCCAAATACTTTAATTTTTCAAGATAAGCTGTAAACTAGTAATTTTGGAACTATTTCAGGCATTACTTTACTAGAAGTTAGATGTTAAGTTTCTTGTAAAATAGAAATGATAGTTATCAGAGGACGGAGTGTATTATTGTATAAATAAGATTTGTTTATTCTTCCCCATTTCAATATGCTTGGCCATCCCCTGAAGGAAGTCTTTATTCAAAGCAGAAAAATAATGAAGTGCATAATCCTGTAAAGATGTATTAAATGATGATGATTCTGTGCAGTTTTTCCACCCCATGTAAGCCATGCCACATAAAGATACTGACAATTCTGTACCTTCTCCCCATCAGTAGTTGAGCACTCATTGTTTCAATTCCATTTAGTGAAATCAGTTAAATGTTCATTGTTTTATCATTTTTGCAGCTCACTATACCTAGAGTGAATTATCACAAATGTTCAGATTTAAGTATTGTATTAAATGATCTCCATCCTTTATAACCACTAATGGTTATTTGATCTGCCTCCTGTATTTGATGTCCAGGCATGATGGAGTTTTGATGTTCCATTTGGCTGTCCATTTTGGTTCAGACCTCCAAGGTAGAAAGCAGCTGTCTTGAGGCTTCAGTTCCCTTCCCTGTAGTTGGCAGTTTGGTACTTTTTCCTGCCATTCCACGTGTTGAAATTAGGACAGGACATTGGATCTCAATGTTGCAACACCACTTCTTGAAATTACTTGTGTCCTTCGCAATTTTCTCTGTAATCTTACTACTGTGATGTATGGAAAATGCGTACATTCAAAGGCAGAAAACCCTATTTAGTCTCCGAGTCAATTTGCTTAATGAATAATGTGAAACAAATACTATTATGGAAAGCTTTTCCTTATTCAGAACTATTATTATCATCACAGTATATAGTGTATAAATAAACAAAGATAAATATAATAGCCTAATATGGTCTTTAACACATCCACAAAAGTAGTTGATTGTTTTTTCAGTTATTTAATGGTTTAGATACTTCTGGTGTGGTGGGGATCACAATTGGATGGCATTGTTTCTTGGTTGCAAAACAGGACAAAAGCATCCAATTTTGCAAAGAACCTGAGCTTATTTATTTATTTATGGGATGTGGGTGCCGCTGTCAAGGCTAGCATTTATTGCCCATCCCTATTGACCCTTGGGAATCTGTTGGTGAGCTGCCTTCTTGAACCGCTGCAGTCCATGTGATGTTGGACCTTTAAAGGGACCATTGGCAGCCCTCATTGGGAGGCGAGTATCTTTTTAAATTTGCCTTCATGTGGATTTGGGAGGAGCAGGTGTGACAACATTCTGTGGACTTGGGCAGCTTGCTCTTAACCCTTCCCACAACCTCCCCGCTGCACCCCCGCCCCCAACCCCACTCTGCCAAGCTATTTCCTGTGAGCTACTGTGGCTTGGCAGCTGGCACACATTGGTCTTGTCAACGTGGATAAGCTGGCTTTGGAGGTCCAGTAGGCAACTGCAGGATTCTGTTAGTATTAAGATGAGGCCTTCAGCCCAAAATAAGATGTGCACAGGGCCTTCCAGTTTGGACCTGCATGCCAATGATTGCTTAGTGTTGCTGTCATTTCAAAATACAAGCAGTAAACGACCATTGAAGGGCATGTATGTAAATTTCTAGGAATTTGCTCAGCTTGCATCAGATTTTATGTGTACACCTTATGCATTAGCTTCCGGGTCTTACTTTTGGCACCACCCTGGGAATTAAGAGAGCTTTTCTTTGTGCTTTTTGAGCTTTAGGAACCCTTGACTTAGTAGCTCATATTTTATGAAGTTGGATTCAGGTTCAAAATTTGCAAAGTTTCACTTGAAGCACCAAATCATTAGAATTTTTCTAATTGCTGCAGTAACTTAGCAATTCAGGTCTAAATCCAAGCTATAATTATGTGTGTGGAAAAACCAGGGCAGCGGTTGTGTGACAGTGCACCTGCCTCAGAGCGTTTAGTACCAACAACTGCACTCTGAGCCAACTCTAATATTATCGGTGGAAAGCTGACAAAATGCCTTAGGAATAAAGCAATTAAGTGTAAAAGTAGATCCGATGCACCTACAGTTGTTTTGTTCACACGGTCACAAGACCAGTGCTGAGTTTTTGAGGGTGTAATTAGATTATTTATTATTTGCATGAGAGTTGAAATCAACGATTATGTTAATTTGGAGTAAATTAATGAGAAGTTTAATATTGAAAAATACTGAAAATTTGTTTGGGCCATTCTTTAGAAAAATAATTTTGTAGGAATTTTTAAACCTGACCAAGGCAGAGTGGCCCTGCCTCAACTTCATAAAAGCAAAATGCTGCAGATGCTGGAAATCTGAAACAAAAAAAAAAATTGCTGGAAAAACTCAACAGGTCTGACATCTGTGGAGAGAAAGACATAGTTAACGTTTCGAGTCTGTATGACTCTTCTTTAGAACTAAAGAGAAGTAAAAATATGGTGAAATATATACTGTTTAAGGGGAGGCGGGGGGGGCGGGTGGCTTGGGTGAAGCTGGATAGAAAGCCAGTGATAGGGGGAAGCAAAGGAGAGATTGCAAAAGATGTCATAAACAAAAGTGCGAAGGGGTGTTGATGGTGGTGATACTGGCTAAAGGATGTGCTAATGGTGACATTAAGAGTAGAAAGCAGAGCAAGTTGCAGGTGGTCCTCGTGGGAGTGGGGTAGGGGGAGGGGATGGTGTGGGAGAAAAGGTTGAAATAGGCTAAAAGTTGGGGACAAAACAATGAATGGAAATAAATTTTAAAAATAATAATAGAAATAGGTGGGAAAAAAAATATATAAAAATTAAAAAATAAATATTTGAAAAAAGGCCTCACCTTGATCTAACTTTCAAAGTTAGATGGATGGTGTTTCCATTGCTGTTAAAGCAGACATTTTGACAATGAGTATTTATCCATTTCTGTCTTAAATAACTTGCTTCCCTTTCCCATGGTGCTTTTGCATCTTCTTGTAAAGCCTTCAGTTTGCAGTTGGTATCACTGAACAGACCTATCTTTACTGCCTTCACTGGAGTACTAGAGCTAATACCATTTGTTCTGGGTTGATTTCAAGGATCTTTCCATATCTATGAATGATACAGTGCCATTACGTTTCTAAGCAATAGGATCCATCCAGGCTACCTCAAAGGACAGCTGCCAGCTAAGCCAGTCAACAGTTCATATCTACATAAAGCATGTGATTAAGGTGCTATGTTTGTCAACTAAGAGAAAAAAAACTTCATTCATTTCCTGCTGGATGGAAGACACCCTCAAGTGGGATGCAGAACTTTTTCCATGAGCCAGGCTCCCCAGGAATAACTCCAACCCAGGTGTCCATTAGACTGTACACATGACCATTAACAGAAAGGGTTATCATTCCATAAAAGTGCAGATAGTTTCCAATCAGTCAAATCTGATCTTCCACGTAATGCACATTATCAAGGGAACAGCTCCAATCGCTTTTGTTACAGACAGTAGTCTGATGTCGCTGCCTTCATTATTTGAAGGCCCTGAAATAATGAATGGCTTAATCTTTAATTGGAAACTTAGTGCTACACGCTTGGTTGGCGATGTGGGCTACCCTCGCATCTATGGTTTATGGCCCCAATTAGAAGAGATAAATAAATTAAAGATTTTTAATAAATTTGAACATAAATGAAGCTGTAACATGTGTAATGGGTACAATCTGTTCTATTTCAAGTGGGTGTCCGATTCAATTCCTTTTCCTCTCTGACACTCCATTCACATACATGTACTACCTCTATTTAAAAAAAATTTTTGACACTTATCCTTAGTTTTTATTTACAGTATCTTGAAAAACAACCAGATACTGTCAGAGGAAATGAGATACATTGTGCTACTTGAGCTCAATAAATATGACAAAGGCATCCTTTAAAATTGTGACAAGGCAGATGTTCAGATGGTGGGATATGGCTTCGGCCAACTGAGCCACAGCTCTGAATAGAAATATCAAGGCCAAATCCAGGATTTCTAGAGTGACTAAGGTTGTCAAGTTCCTTTTATTTGTTTTAGAATGTGTGTGATGCTAGGGTTATATTTATTTTCCAACATGGCTACAAAGTACTACTATCATAACTTTTAACAAATCCCCAAACTAATCTCCATTAAGGCAACAGCAACCCATGGACTTAACCAACCACCAGGCAAAGCATTTTCATCTTACGAATTCAAAATAAGGTCCTTTTCACTTTGGTTCCTATAGCCGCTTTTGATCTCACATTGCCTCTGCTCTACACACACACAACTGCTGAAGTTATATCTGGCACTGCTCATTGAACATAAATTCTCATTGAATCACCAACTTCTGAACTTCACCTCTTTTAACAATAAAACCCCTTTCATAGTACCAATTTTATTACTAATACAAACATATTGCTTGGTATCTGCTAGCTAGGTGGTAGTTTTCACCCCACTTCTTGAATGGTCTATTCAAAAAAATGCAAATACATGCTATCTATCTTACATATCAAAACTGGTACACATCAAAGCATCCAGACTAGCTGGCTTTAATCCAATTAAGACACACCCACAGACTAAACCTTTATTTTAAAAGAAAAATATTTTCCAATAATATTATATCTATTACCTTCAGTTCTTTTTTGCAGCTGTTACATTTTGAACCAATCAATGGAGGTATGATGATAAAGGTGCGAGAAGTAAGATAATGTTGCATAACAGAAAACTTGCTCTAAATGCAAGTCATAATATATAACTAATAAGTCTCCTGCAGCATCGAACACAGTCACGATTGTGTGTTGTCCAGGTGAGGTGGGATTAAAGAGTGGGAGATAATTGAACCATGGCTTATTTATGTAATTCCTTCCCATTTTAAAGTCATAAACTTTGTTATGTTGATTTTAAATGACTACCTATAGTTAAATTAGGAAGGCATTTGATAGTTTGGGAAGCAAAGGGTTGAGGAGCTGGAATGTTGCCATCCCATGGTGGGAAGATGTAATTACAGTGTGACAAGTTTACAGACATTTTCCATTGTAAATATACTTAGGAATTTATGATGGAAAAAGTTAGAAGAAGTGAACCTAGACACATTATTTACTGTTGTTTACCTTCAACCCTTGATGGGCTCTCTCACTCACACAGCTGAACCAAGTGTGCATATACTCATTTCACTGTCTTTTCAGTAGCAATCAAGTTAAATTTTAAAATGTGAAGCATTTTTGCAAATACACTATGCATATCAACATGCATGCAGTCAACATTATTAATCAGCAGATTTAATGCCAAGTAGTCATGCCAGTAGTGTAAAAGTTTGAATAAAGTTGACCTGATGCAACAAAAACAGGAATTTGTTTGAATAACAGACACTGCTTTGTATAACGTTAGTGTTTTAATTTCTTTATGAATTCAACTGTACTAGAAATTCAATTGATTTTTAACTGTCCTTTATAGAAATTTGACACTGATATATTTTTCTTTCAACTCTGTTGCTGAAACTTCATCTTTGTCACCTTGTTCTTGCATTTCCTTTTTAGCCCTCAAGGCCCTTTCTAACATTCGATATGAACTTTTCAACTTTTCACACCCACCCTGACCTTTGTTATGCAGGGCCTGTATTCTATTAAGCTTTAACTTTTCCCGTCCACCTTGTTTTGACTGTTTTTGCAGAGTATTGCATTTGCCTGGAGTATCAGTTGTACACTGAGTGTTGGACTTCACTAATGTTGTCAGTGATTGACATACTGTACACATGATGCTTGCCATTTTTGCGAATAATGTTCACTTAAATTCATTCATCTAGATGTTCGTAATCCTGCCTTTTTTTCTGCTTGTCAGCGGTTGTCTTTCAAATAGTGTATCCATAACCACTTTAGAAGCCCTTATTAAATGTAGATCTTTCACTACAAATGCAGCCTTCTCCTGGGGTTAATTTTTGTGTCATATTGAACATCACACCATTCTTTTTCACAATATTACTCGCTGCTTTCATGTCATTTTGGTATTTTAATTAACATGCCCAATTTAAAAAAAACAAAAATTCTTTCCTAGCGTGAGTCTATTTCTAATCATTCGTTATTGTTTCTGCTTAAAAAGTGAATTATTGAATAATTTGAATTAAACAATTCCATTTTGCATGTGGATATAAGAATTTAGGATGACAACATTAAAAATAAGGACAGAATATCTGACTAAGGTAGGGACTAATCTGAAAACACTTGATCTTGAATGCTTGTGTGTGACCACGGGAGATTAACCATAGCCAACAATAATTTCTTTCTTAAATTATGGTAAAAGCTATTACTTTTACTGAATAACAAACTAAATTTTTTAAAGTAGTTTACTTGTGATTAATGTTACTGGATGGAGTATTACAACTGTTGATGAATTTGCCTGTTCTTGCAGCCCACAGAAATCTGGGTTTTTGACCAAATAACTGTCAGTTTGAATTGTTCAGCCTATATTCATTTTAGTATGGCATAAAATCTGCCGGTGAAGCTAGGGTGTTGGATCCAGCTTTCACTTGATGTGAATTCAGCTTTTCCATATGTGTTCATTAAGGACAATTCAGATGAAGTTTTGGAGCTGGAGGTGAAATCTCCGCCTGAGTTCTTTTGATTGAGAAAGTTGTCTGTTTGAGGTAGCTCTTACGATTGTTCTATCCGAGAAGGAATATAATGCTCAATCTGATTGAGGATGAGTAGGAGACTAAGGAAAGCTGTATTTCCAAGTCAAAGGTTGTATCGCTCTAGAATCGATTTTGCTGGTGTGTTTCAAGTGCTGTATGTGAAATAGGATGGATTGAGGAGGGAATCAATGACTGGGGTCAGTGAGTTGTTTCTCCGGCTCCAGGTACTGTTTCATTTAACCCGAGAGTTCTACCTGTGACAGTTAAAGTTATAGTTGCCTTGAATTTCTTTGCCAAAGGGTCTTTCCAACGTCCCAGAGGAGATTAGCATTTTACAGAACACATTGTCAGAGTGTACACAAGAAATAATTAAAAGGTTACACCACAAAAGTTTCACACTTACTTTGTTTTTTTTAAAAATTGAATTAACAAAGCAAGAAATTTAACACATTTACAGAGTGTCAAGTGTAGAATGTCTTCAAGTGATAAAAGAAATTACAAATATAAGATAAGAGGAGTGAGAAAAGTTCGTCGAACTTATTAATAACTTTATTCATTATACATTTCAGTTTCAATTACTAGTGTTACTTGTCATGTACCAGCTTTCCAAGCCCCGTGCTGACTTCTTCACTAAGGTGTAGAGTCATAGAGGTCTACAGCACAGAAAAAGGTCCTTTGGACCATCGAGTCTGCACTGGTCAAACAAGTACCTAACTAATCTAATCCCATTTTCCAGCACTAGGCCCATAGCTTTGTATGCCATGGATCACAAGTGCACATCCAAATACTTCTTAAATGTTATGAGGGTTTCTGGCCTACCACCCTTTCAGACAGTGAGCTCCAGATTCCACCACCCTCTGAGTGAAAAAATTCTTCCTCACATCCCTTCTAAACCTCCTGCCCCTTACCTTAAATCTATGCCCCCTGGTTATTGATCCCTCCAGCAAGGGGTAAAGTTCCTTGCTGTCTAACCTATCTATGCCCCTCATAATTTTATACACCTCAATCATGTTTTCTCTCAATCTCCTCTGCTCCAAGGAAAATAACCCCAATCTATCCAATCTCTCCTCATAACTAAAACTCTACAGCCCAGGCAACATCCTGGTAAATCTCCTCTGCATTCTCTCTAGTGCAATCACATTCATCCTATAATGCAGATTCCAGAACTGCACGCAATATTCCAGCTGTGGCCTAACCAGTGTTTTATACAGTTCCAGCATAACCTCCCTGCTCTTATATTCTATGCCTCGGCTGATAAAGGCAAGTATCCCATATGCCTTCTTAACCACCTTACCTGCCTGTCTTGCTACCTTAAGGGACTGGTGGACATGCACACCAAGGTCCCTCTGATCCTCGGTACTTCTCAGGGTCCTACCATTCATCGTGTATTCCTGTGCCTTGTTTGTTCTGCCCAAGTTCATCACCTCACACTTATCCAGATTAAATTCCATTTGCCACTGATCAGCCAATCTGACCAGCCCATCTATATCCTCCTGCAATCTAAGGCTATCCTTCTCACTATTTACCACCCCACCAATTTTCGAGTCATCCACGAACTTACTGATCAACCCTCCTACATTCAAGTCTAAATCGTTTATATATACCACAAACAGCAAGGGACCCAACACCAATCCCTGTGGAACCCCACTGGACACAGGCATCCAGTCACAAAAACACCCTCGACCATCACCCTCTGCTTCCTGCCATTCAGCCAATTCTGGATCCAATTTGCCAATTTGCCTTGGATCCCATGGGCTCTTACCTTCGTTATCAGTCTCCCATGCGGGACCTTATCAAAAGCCTTGCTGAATTCCAAGTAGACTATGTCAAATGCATTGCCCTCATCTACACACATGGTCACCTCTCCGAAAAATTCAATCAAATTGGTCAGACATGACCTGCCCTAAACAAAACCGTGCTGACTGTCCTTGATTAATCCCTGCCTCTCCAAATGTAGATTAATTCTGTTCCTCAGAATTGCTTCCAATAGTTTCCCTACCACTGAGGTTAGACTGACTGGCCTGTAGTTCCCTGGTTTATCCCTTCTTCCCTTCTTGAATAACAGTACCACATTGGCTGTCCTCCAGTACTCTGGCACCTCTCTTGTGGCCAGAGAGGTATTGAAAATTATTGCCAGTGTCCCTGCTGTCTCCTCCCTTGCCTCACTCAACAGCCTGGGATACATTTCATCCGGGCCTGGAGATTTATCTACTTTTAAGCCTGCCAGACCACTTAGAACCTCCTCCCTTTCTATGCTAATTCCTTTCATTATATCACAGTCCTTCTGCCTGATTTCCATACCCCCGTCGTCCCTCTCACTTGTGAACACCAACACAAAGGATTCATTTAGAACCCTACCTATGTATTCCGGCTCCACACACAAATTACCACTATGGTCCTTAATGGGCCTACTCTTCTCCTAGTTATCCTCTTATTCTTAATGTACTTGTAAAATAACTTTGGATTTTCCTTTATTTTACCTGCCAATGTTTTTTCATGCCCCCTTTTTTGCTCTCCTAATTTCCTTTTTAAGCTCCCCCCTGCACATTCTATACTCCTCTAGGGCTTCCACTGTTTTGAGCCCTCAGTATCTGCCATAAGCCTCCCTTTTTCTCTTTACCCAATCCTGTAGATCCCTTGACATCCAGGGCTCCCTGGATTTGTTGGTCCCACCCTTAATCTTTACTGGAATATGTTGGCCCTGTCCCCTCCCTATTTCCTTCTTGAATGAATCCCACTGCTCTGACGCAGATTTACCTAAAAGTAGCTGCTCCCAGTCCACTTCGGCCAAATCATATCCAATCTTATTAAAATCGGCCTTCCCCCAATTTAGAACTCTGATTTCTGGCCCATCCTTGCCCTTTTCTATACAACCTTGAATCTAATGGAGTTATGATCACTATCTGCAAAATACTCCCCCACTGATACCTCTACCACTCGCCCAGCTTCATTCCCTAAAATGAAGTGCCGGACCCCCCCCCCCCCCCCCCCCCCGCCTTCTAGGACCTTCTATGTACCAGCTTAAAAAGCTCTCCTGGATGCATTTTAAGAATTCTGCTCCCTCTAAACCTATCACACTATGACTAACCCAGTTAATGTTGGGGAAGTTGAAGTCCCCCACTATTACTACCGTATTATTTTTATACTTCTCTGATATTTGCCGACATATCTGCTCTTCTATTTCTCTCTGACTGTTTGGGGGCCTATAGTACACTCCCGGCAATGTGATTGCTCCTTTTTTGTTTTTAAATTCTACCCTTATGCCTTCATTTGAGGAGCCTTCTAAAATGTAATCCCTCCTTACTGCTATAATTGATTCCTTGATCAATATTGCGATACCCCCTCCTTTTTTATCTCCTTCCCTGCCTCACCTGAAGACCCTATATCCTGGAATATTGAGCTGCCACTCCTGCCCCTCTCTCAACCATGTCTCTGTGACAGCAATGACATCATACTGCCGTGTGTTAATTTGTGCCCTCAACTCATCTGCCTTTTTCGTCAGACTCCTTGCATTAAAATAAATACCATCCAACCTTGCCAAACTCCCTTGTGCCTTAACTGGCCTATAATTTCTATGCTTTCCAGATTCACTTGCTCTCTCTTCTAATTTTGGCTGTGTATCTCCCCCTGCTGAACCTCCTCTCAGGATCCCATCCCCCTGCCAAGTTAGTTTAAACTCTCCCCAACAGCACTAGCAAACCTCCCCACAAGGTTGTTGGCCCCCAGAAACAATCCCAATGTCCCAGAAATTTAAAGTCCTCCCTCCTGCATCATCTCTCCAGCCACGCAGTCATCTGGACTAACCTCCTATTTCTATACTCACTAGCCCGTGGCACCGGAAGTAATCTGGAGATTACTACCTATGAGGTCCTGTTTTCTAATCTGCTTCCTAGCTCCCTAAATTCTGCTTGCAGGACCTCATCCCTCTTTCTACCTATGTCATTGGTACCAATATGCACCACGATCTCTGTCTGTTTGCCCTCCCCCTTTAGAATGCCCTGCAACCGTTCAGTGACATCCTTGACCCTGGCACCAGGAAGGCAACATACCATCCTGGAGTTACGTCTACAGCAGCAGAAATGCCTGTCTGTTCCCCTTACTATCGAGTCTCCTACCACTCTTGCTCTTCCCCTATTTTTCCTCCCCCCCCCCCCCCCACTACTCACCAATCAGCTCTCACCTTTGTGCTGACGTCACTTTTTGAAGCTTCCCCGCACTCGCGCTGGTTCTGATCTCTCCACCGCTCTCTCGCGCTGTCTTGTGATATCATTCCTTCTTTCTTCCCATGTACTAGGTATGTCATTTGACCTACACTTAAACACTCCTAGCTCTCCTCCACCTTCTTTTGCACCCCAATCATCATTCTGTCTCACCCTTTGCATAAACTATGGCCCACTTCACCTCACTGTCTCTTATTTCTTTTTTGCTCTCAAGATCTTTCTAATTCACAAGGTCATCTCAGACCACTTCCTTGACTTTGTTACTGCCAATATAGCCTTAACTCCACCCATTCCCACTTCCCTACAATCTATCCATGGAAAATACTTTATCCCTCACTAATTCAGGGCGGAATTTTCTGTGCCCGTTGGAGACAGGTGTGTTTGGCGGCATGAACGGACAATGTGGTGGGAAGGCCAAAAATCATTTTCATGGCGTCATGAAACCAGTTTGCAATGATCCGCTCTGCCCGTCAATGGCAGGTCACGTTTCCTGCCGCCGGATATCAGGAATTTCATTGTAATACATTTGCATATCATTATAAGCCCTGCTCACTGCAATCATTCCCCCCCTACGCTGGATCATCCGAGCATGCCGACATGTTTCACAACTGCACATAAGCAATTTGCACTTGGCGAGCTGCACTTCGCTTGGGACTTTGAGGTTTGTTTGCCTACGTTGCAAAAGGCAACACTCGCAGTCATCAGTGCCAGGCTTCGCAGACAGCACCACATCACTTTTAGGGGGACTCCACAGGCAGTTCTCTACCTACCAGACCAGTCTTAAGGTGGGGGGATAGCTTTTCAATGGTTGCAGGTCTGGGGCTTGCATGGGAAAGGGGATGAAGTGGCCTCAGGCAAGGGAAAAGGTTCAGGGTGAGGGCTGTACTGGGGAAGGGTGGTATCCTAGGGTGTGTGTGTGGAGCCACAAGTTGATCTCTGTCCAAGTGGCCTCAAGATGGTGAGGGCTGAGAAGGCAGTCTCCAGAGGAGATGAGGCCAGATGGAGATGTGAGGGTTTGTGCGAGAGAGTGAATGGTGATGTTCCTTTAGCTGGCATGAGTGAAATGCCCGTGAATGTGTGATGGGCTTGAGTGATGAGATAGTTGCCTTACCCTGGCGGCACGGATGAGGTCAGTCATCTTCTATCTGCATTGGATGACCAACCTCTTCTGTGCAGCATTGGCACTGATCACCACTGCCACCGCCTCCCAAGCTGGAGTGGTGAGATTGCTGGACCTCCTTTGGCCAGAGCAGGGGTGGAGGACATCACAGCAGGCCTCCACTACGTCCAAAAGGCGTTCCAGGGATACGTTACTGAATTGGGAGGCTGCAGTCTTCTTGCTTTTCAGGGCCATATCTTTTGTGCAGCAGTCCTGCGCTGGAAGCACTGAGAAGTGTGTGCATGGTTGTACTTTAAATATGGCATCTGGCATGGGGAAATGGCAAGATGACCGCATGGCGACCAAAGAGAGCCTGCCTGCCATCAAAACGACATGTTTGCCGGGAATGCATGATTAATGATGTAGGATTGGGGTGATATGGCGTGAAAAGCTGCCACTGTGGCTGGTGAGTAAAACATTTTTTTTCCTGCCCTCTAACCATACTTAGTGCAAATCTGGGATGATTTTGCACTCAATCTCAAACTGCCAACACCCTCAATTTTGGTCATCCACCTACCGCAACATTGCTGCTGTGAATCTTAATCCATAGAGGTTAAGAGAATCAAGGTTTCTGCCAATACTCTATTTAACCCGGTGTTGATTACTTATTATTAATAATTTTCTCTTTCTTTCCCTGAACAAAAACGAACAACTTCTGCTTCGCACCTACTCGATAATATAGACAAGATTGAGAACACACATGTTGGGGATTGCTCTCACCACCACCCCCACCCACCCACAGTTAACACATTATCTTCATATATTTTATATTAGTTGAAGACCTGATTTCTGCAATCTGATTGATTCCTTAGCTGAAGCCTTATAAAAACTTTGAAAATACAAGAATAGAAATCCGGTTAATACGAACATACAAGTTAGGAGAAGGAGCTCTTTGAGCCTGCTCTGCCAGTCAATGAGATCATAGCTGATCTGATTGTAACCTCCTGCCTACCCCTGAATACCCTTCACCCCCTTGTTTATCAAGAATCTATCTACCTCTGCGTTGAAAACATTCAGAGACTCTGCTTCTACTGCCTTTTGAGGAAGGGAGTTCCAAAGACTCACTAATGGCTTCATTAAACCAGATGTTGGAATCTGATGTGAGCTTGTTAACCATCCATACATTAATACCAATAATAGTAATTTCTATCCTAAGTTGACTTATTTTGCTCCAACTTATTTGAGTCATAGCTTTTCAACACTTAAAATTAAACCCTAAATGGTTAATAGTTAGGAAGGGTGCTCAACTGATAGACAGTCGCAGTAGCTTATATTCTGGTTTTGGCCCTGCTCCTCTACTAACATTCAGCTAGAAATCTCAAGAATGGCAGAGACATAGGAACATCTAGTCCAGTCCTTGTTACTAAGCAGTTGTATCTGATAACGTATTTCTCATTTAAGGCACTGGTTAAATTTTACCTTAATGTCTAAGCTACAATCTCTCCCAGTAATCTGTTCCAGTAACCAACCACCCTCTCAGTGGATGCTGGAAATCTGAAACAAAAACAGAAAATACTGGAAAATTCAGCAGGTTTGGAAGCATCTGTGGAGAGAGAAACAGAGTTAACGTTTCGAGTCCAATATGACTGGTATTCGGAACTGGATGCTCACTTACGTCCTGCCTGAAATGATTTCTTCTCAGCTGATCTCCCCTTGCTCAGCTATCTTTTGCCAATCAAAATAACCCTAACTAATCTATATTCCTGAGCTTTATTATTTTAAATGCCTCTCAATTGTATTTCATCCTTTTTCTAATGAGAAGGCTTCCACGTGATTGAGTCTGCCTCCATATGCTTCATTCTCCAACCCCCTTTATCATCTTGGTAATTTGTAGCCATCTCAACTCAATCACGTCCTTTCTGTAGTCTGGGTTCCAAATCTACTCTCAGTGCTCTAGTTAGGACCTGGCCAATGCCATTCATAATAGTAGGATTGCTTCCCTTAATCTGCTTACTCTTTTTTTTTTTACCCATCATCTCTTTGCCATCTCTTTGATGACAGCTGCCAGATATTGGCTTGATGTGTGAAACGGTATCACTCAAACTGCCTTGAATCCATTCAAAATGAGAACACGAGCCTAACTCTGGCCAAACAGAAAGTAGAGTTATTGTAGCAGGGTGTTTGCTGGTCTGAGGTCGTTCCTGGGCTTAGCCCCCAGCCTTGGACAGTTTTGGAACCTCCACTTGTCAGCTTCAAGGCACTCCGTCGAGCTAGTTATGTATTTATATTCTTCATTGCAATAATATTTAAATATCTTTTCATACTCAATGATTTTTCATTGCTAAAAATGATGTGCATATGACCATTTAATTGAGGGCAGTTTAGTCTCTGAGGCATGATAGAATTGGAAAGAAATCTTGGTCAATAGGACAGAGATTTTTGCTAAATTTCTGTTAAGAAATTTTGTTTTTTATTCTGTATTGGGAGAGCACTTGTATGCAGGATTTCATTTATTATAAGCTGTAAGCAAGTTTGCACTTGACTTTAAAATGAAATGCCAAGAAAGATAATAAGCATACTGCAGTAATAAGTTGGGTGTGGGGTTTCTAGCATGTGGTTGACAGCTTGTCAAAAAATCTGATGGGGATTCATTCTCTCTCAGGAGAACAGAGGTTGTTTCAGGTGTACAATAAACTAATTGCATTTCCCCTGAATGGATAATTGTCAGACTTCAGGACTCCTATCCAAATTTTCAGGAGTCCGATAACATTTACAATAGTTCCATAAAAGTGTCTTGGGGTGATTTTATCTAAATTACTATAATGCAGCCAAACTCTTCAGCAATTTACATTATTCCTTTCTTTTATTTTTTGTTAACAGTTTATATATTTCATTTTCACCATAAACCTATATATTCCTATTGTTCTTGGTATTTTCATCATCTTTATTCAGCACCCAACGAATACATTTCTGTTCTTTTACTAATCTTATTGTCTAACTTCTTACTTTGTGTCTTAATCCAAATTCCATAATTGTCATTGTTTTTGTTTGTGACATTGAAGAGTGTATATCTGGAAGATTGGCTTGATTTTTTTTTCCATTAGTATCAATAAACATTGTTAAAATTGTAGATTTAGGGTGGATGGCTGAGAGTCAGTGATAGACGTGACATGATGAAAGTTTGGGCATTTTTAAGGGTTAATTACTCTTGGTAGTGTTGGAAAATGGTTCTGCTTTTTCTGGTGCAGCTGAGGAGATACATGTTAGGTTTTTCTGTTCCCCTATTGGCTATGCATATGTTGCCTGGAAAGCACCAAGTGAGAAAATCAATGAAAGTAATGGTTCTACCTAGAAAAGTTCTGGAAATAATGAATTCCTTCATTAATCCAATAATGTAGTCATTTTAAACTTTTACCTAGTTCTAAATCTTAAGCTACAATAAATTATATTCTTGGAGTTATTACTTTATAGTATGCCAAATTGAGGAGATGGTTTTATTTGTATTCATTGTTCATGCAGAAAGGTCACAATAGAAAAATATCTCCAAGACATAACTTTCACACAAAATTCTTGTAAGATAACCATAAGCATGGAAATATTGATCTGAATGTCAAGAACTTGATGTCCACATTGATGAGTGTTGTGATCTTTCTTCTTGTTAAATGTCACAAGTGTGCACATTATTATAGGATTTTACACTGCGACAGACAAATTGACTTGTTTATAACTCCTATTGCAAATATACTGTAATGATTTTAGAGAAAAAAAAGTGACATGATGTCCCTTTCTGTCCTGAAAGGAAAATGGTTATAATTTTGAATAGCTGTGTTACTGCTCTAGGATATTTTCCCTCTGCTGGGGAAATGTTTATTTGGTCCCAAATCCAGTCTCTAATTATTGTGCAGGCTATGTAATAACCAAGGGTCTGTCTCTGGATTGTGGGGACAACAGGTAGAACCTGACTATCAACAGATCAGTCATTCTTCATGTCAACTGATCGCAAAATATAGTCAGAGGCAGTAATGACATATTCTACAGTTATAGCTGAAGTATCACCTGCTCTTTATGCAAGGAGGGGGAGAATGGACTGAATATGTGTTCAAAAGAGTGGATCATTGCAACATAATCTATTATGTTTCCACTTCTCAGTTACTTCCCCATTTCAGAAATACAGCAAAAGTCATCACAATCAAATCCTGATAACATCATCCTTGTCAGTCATTATTAAACTTGAAAGTCATTGATAGTATCAGGCAAAAAAGGTTTAAGCAAGAATTAAGAGTTCTGAAAAGTTAATTTTAAAAGGATATGAGGATAACTGACCTGATCTTCTTAAATGTTCTTAAAGGCTATGATCATGGATCTTTGTTTACTGATTTTAAAAAATAACTTGACATCAAAGTCTTTCTGCCTGGAAAAGGATGTCAAATTAGGACCATAGCACAACAGCTTTCCAGTCTGTGACTGTATGGCAAATCCAGGTGATTTGGTCCTCTACTTTTCAAAGATTTCGACCCAATTCGAAATTTGGAAAACATATTTGCTTTACTTTTTACTTTATATAGATTTTACGTAGCTTTCACTGTCATGTTCTCAATGCACCAATGTAAAATGCATTTGTTGAAATTTACAACTTAGAACATTTGAGGATTAAATCAATACTATCTAGATTACATTGAGGATTTGTAAAATCAATGTGTTTTTTACGTTTATGACACCGTAGCTTCCTTTATGACACTTCAACTGTCTTTAAAAAGTGATCTAACTCTAGTTCTGGATTAGTTCCACTAAATGCAAACTGTTTTTGTGAAGGTGACACTTTGAGGGGGCTGTATGCTTTATTAATATGGTCGTTAACCCATTTAAAATAAATGGATTCATCAGTACAATAAAAAACACTCCAAGGAATTCTAGCAAATGTGTTAACCAGAGAATATTAAACAGGTGGGCATAAAAGGTCCCATGGCAGTATTTGCAAAAGAGCAAAGGAGTTTTCGTATTGTACTGGCTGACATTTATTATACAAAATTACATGGAAGGTACAGCACAGAAAGGGGCTATTTGGCCCAACTGGTCCATGCTGGTGTTTTTGCTTCACAACAATGCAACTAAGTGGCTGGAGGATTGAAAATAGAACTATTTGCTACCATGTTGTCGAACCACTTTCTATTGCTCCAATACATTGTTCCACCAGTGATACACAAAGTTGTGTTACAGTACATAGCTGAGGTTTCATAAGAGTATCCACCTACTGTATTCATAATATTTAATAGAGTATTGTACAACAGAATCAAAATTAAATAATACTTTCTTATGGGTAGCTTATGCATTAGACAAGAAGTACAACTGTGAAATTAACAAACTTGCAGCTTCTCCCAAATGCAATGTATTACAAAAAATAGCACATGGAATTTGAGCCATTGGTTAATGGGTTTCTCAGACAGTGCTGCTTTCTGGGGCTTCCCAGTAGACTCAGCTACATAATAGCGAGCCCTGTGGGGGAAAAGAAACTGCTGTTCCTTTCCTGCTTTTTTTTCAGCTAATGGGGAGGAAGGCTAATGTGCTAATGTGTGCTAGTCCCCAGGTTATTGACACATTTTCATCTCAAAATATGGTTAATGAAGAACCATTTTGCAATTCCACTTACAGAGATGTTTAATTTTATGCTTAATGGAGGCTAATTAATTTTCACACATTGGGTTGTTTCTTACTTTGACAGAGCTGAGTTCCATCTGCCATCAGATGTCTTTCTGCCTGACCGAGCTGCACCTGTGGTCTATGAAGAATACCTTACAAGTCAAGGGTAACGGAACTCCTGCATGGTCTTTCTAACTTGTGATTTAAATGCTTTTATTCTTTCTATTCTTGCATCTAGAAATACACCGGAGTTTTTATGCATATATTTTCTTGTAGTATTTTGTGATAATGGTTTTTTGAGTTGCTGTTAATATATTTATGTTACCTATTATGTGTTCATTTAAATTGAATTTGTCTTTCAATAGATTAGTACTATTTAAAGATCAAGTTATAATAGTCATAGAAATGCAGGTGTAAATTGCATTTCTTAATGCAGTTTACATCTGTATTTTCACCACTTTCACATTAAGGAATCTAAATGTTGATTTATGTTTCCTAAACTGTTAGAACATTATACATTATAGTCAATCAACTGATGAGCAGAATTGTCGTCTTCACTATAAGTGCAATGTGAGCCAAGGCCTACAAATTATTTAATGATATTTAGACAATTCTGTTTAAATGAAAAGCTTTACTGCTGTAGCTAAAAGAAAGTGTGAACTTTGATCAATCTTGTATCATTATTTTTTCTAGATTTGGTGACACCACTTAGAATCTGCATCCATATTCAACATATACATAATATGCAATATTATTTAGCTTATCGATATGCTCCCCTTTTCTCTTTCCCAGTTTGGAGATCTCCCAAGTGCCACTGACTCTCAATAGAGTATGGTCCAGTATCTCAACCATACGGGCATTTTTCCTGAGACCAAACAGGGTATTCAACGTTGAGGACATACAGCTGTATCTGGTCTTCAGGTATTCAGCAGAGAAGGTGCATAGCTAAACCCATTCTAGTCCCCACGTGCATTTCCAGTAGGGGTCACTTGGTGTACTGGTACTGTCAGTGGAATGGTAATTCAGAAACCCACAGTAAAGCTCTGGGGACCCAGGTCTGAATCCCACCACAGCAGATGGTGGAATTTTAATTTAATAAAAATCTGGAATTAGAAGTCTAATGATGACCATGAAACCATTGTCATAAAAACCCATCTGGTTCATTAATGTCCTTTAGGGAAAGAAATCAGCATCCTACATGGTCTGGTCTATGCTTTTTTTTATTTATTTGTTCATGGGATGTGGGTGTCACTGGTTAGGCCAGTATTTAATGCCCAATACTAATTGCCCTTGTTCAGAGGGCATTTAAGAGTCAACCATATTGCTGTGGATCTGGAGTCATATGTAGGCCAGACCAGGTAAGGATGGCAGATTTCCTTCCCTAAAGGACACTAGTGAACCAGATGGGTTTTTACAACAACCAACAGCAGTTTCATGGTCATCATCCCAGATTTTTAACTGTGGTTCAATGAAGAGTGCAGGAGGGCATGCCTGGAGCAGCACCAGGCAAACCTAAAAATGAGGTGTCAACCTGGTGAAGCTATAACACAGGACTACTTACATGCCAAACAGCATAAGCAGCAAGTAATGTACTGAGCTAAGTGATTCCACAACCAATGGATCAGATCCAAGCCCTGCAGCCTTGCCACATCCAGTCGTGAATGGTGGTGGACAATTAAATAACTCACTGGAGGAGGAAGCTTCACAAATATCCCCATCCTCAATGATGGAGGAGCCCAGCACATCAGTGCGAAAGATAAAGCTGAAGCATTCGCAACGATCTTCAGCCAGAAGTTCTGAGTGGATGATCCATCTCAGCCTCCTCTGGAGGTCCCCAGCATCACAAATGCCAGTCTTCAGCCAATTTGATTCACTCCACGTGATATCAAAAAAATGGCTGAAGGCACTGGATACTGCAAAGGCCATGGGCCCTGACAATATTCCAGCAATAGTACTGAAGTCTTGTGCTCCAAAACTTGCCGCGCCCCTAGCCAAACTGTTCTAGTACAGCTACATCACTGGCATCTACCCGGCAATGTGGAAAATTGCCCAGGTATGTCCTATACAATAAAAGCAGGACAAATCCAACCCAGCCAATTACCGTTCCATGAGTCTACTTTCGGTCATCAGTAAAGTGATGGGAGGGGTTATCAACAGTACTATCAAGCAGCACTTGCTTAGCAATAACCTGCTCACTGACATTCAGTTTGGGTTCCGCTAGGGCCACTCAGCTTCTGACCTTATTACAGCCTTGATTCAAACATGGACAAAAAAGCTGAACTCCTGAGGTGAGGTGAGAATGACTGCCCTTGATATCAAGGCCACATTTGACTGAGTGTGGCATCAAGGAGCCGTAGCAAAACTGGAATTAATAGGAATCAGGGGGAAAACTCTCTGCTGGCTGGAGTCATACCTAGCACAAAGGAAGATGGTAATGGTTGCTGGAGATCAATCAACTCGGTTCCAGGACATCACTGCAGGAGTTCCTCAGGGTAGTGCCCTCGGCCCAACCACTCTCAGCTGCTTCATCAATGACCTTCCTTCCATCATAAGGTCAGAAGTGGGATGTTTGCTGATGATTGCACAATGTTCAGCACCACTTGCAACTCCTCAGATACTGAAGCAGTTCATGTCCAAATGCAGCAAGACCTGAAGAATATCCAGGCTTGGGCTGACATGTGGCAAGTAACATTCGCACCACACAAGTTTTAGGCAATGACCATCTCCAACAAGAGAGAATCTAGCCATCGCCCCATGACATTCAATGGTATTACCTTCGCTGAATCCTCTACTATCAACATCCTGGGATTACATTGGCCAGAACCTGAACTGGACTAGCCATATAAATACTGTGGCTACAAGAGCAGATCAGAGGCTGGGAATCCTGTGGCGAGTAACTCAACTCCTGATTCCCCAAAGCCTGTCCACCATCTACAAGGCACAAGCCAGGAGTGTGATGAAATACTTTCCAAATGCCTGGATGAGTGCAGCTCCAACAACACTCAGGAAGCTTGACACCATCCAGGACCAAGCAGCCCGCTTGATTGGTATTCTTTCCACAAACATTCATACCCTCCACCACTGACGCACAGTGGCAGCAGTGTGTACCGTTTACAAGATGCATTGCAGAAACTCACCAAGGCTCCTTAGGGAGTACCTTCCAAACCCACGACCACTACCATCTAGAAGGACAAGGGCAGCAGACACATGGGAACACCACCACCTGGAAGTTCCCCTCCAAGTCACACACCATCCTGACTTGGAAATATATCACCCATTCCTTCACTGTTACTGGTCAAAATCCTAGAACTCCCTCCCTAACAGCACTGTCGGTGTACCTACACCGCAGGGATTGCGGTGGTGCAAGAAGTTAGCTCATCACCACCTTCTCGAGGGCAATTAGGGATGGGCAATAAATGCTGGCCTAGCCAGCGACACTCACATCCCATAAATGAATTTAAAAATTAGGAGTGGGAACAGTGGCAGATTTCCCCTTCCACTAATGGCGTGGATGTCAATTGCAATACACTTCTGCCTCGTAGGTGAGATTAGTTAACCTAGGAATAAAACCTAGGATTTTTAATAATGAAACTCACCTATAAGCTACTTTTGAGATTTCTTCCACTTAAGAAACCTTCATAGCATGAATCATTTCTTTGGTCATTGACCTAGAATTACATACACCAAGATACAATGATCAGATGGGAAATTATTTCAGGCTTCATGAAAAGAAAACAAAAGAAATATTATGAAAAGTTTTTTTTAAAAAAGAAAATAAAATACTGAGTTAAGGAACTGTTCTATTTACCAAGGGTAGTATAACTTTACAAAATTCCAGATATTTTAAAAAGTTTAGATATAAAAGTTAATTGAAATGCACAATTACACGTTCAAGCTAAATTGTGTCTCAGGGTGTTTGAATCCAATCTCTACACATTAGAGTTTGAAGTTAGTCCTGTAGAGGGACTTAATTGAGGATATATTTACATTATTACAATATTCCCATTATTGTTAAGCTCTCAAGTTTTGGTATCGACAGGCCTTTCAAAGAGTTAACTTCACAGTTAATGATAGCTTTTTATTGTTATCTGTTTTTGGAAGCTAACTTTAAATGGTATGCACTACTTTTATTATATCCAAACAGAAACGTCTAGGATTCTTGACCTTTTAATATCATAGTAATGTTTAATTCCAGAATATTTTGGCAGCTTTTTAAATTTTACTTATTTTCCATTCCAAATCATATGACAGATACCGATGTTGGCACCTATCAATACTATGATAAGAGAGAGGCAGGTAGGTATAAATTCATATTGACATAAGAGTTACTTTGCTAAAAATGTGAATCAGCTTAATACAGTAAAATACTAGGTTCTATATTTAAACGCCAGAATTCCAGCAGAGGGCATCGAAATCCAACTGATACGGATACAGTAGAGAACCCTTTGTCAGACTTGTTGAAAAACGAGAAACATTTCCTAATCCTGGGAGATTGTTTGCTGGTTTGGTGCCCTTCTATCTAAGATTGTTTCTTGTTCTAGACAATGTTAAAGTGGAGGTCTGTGTGAACACCTTTTGGGGATAAAATTCAACTTAGGTGAAAGTGAAAAATGCACAATAAATTAGGTGGTGTGTTTAACGAGCAATCAACTCATTACTGGGCATATAACAAACTCTCGAAGTTAAATTTCACTGCCTTTTAGTCGAACGTGGTACTGTCTCTAAGCGGACTCTGCTTCTATTCTGCATTTCAGATTCATAGCACTGTAACACTATAACATCAGTCCACCTTTTTAATTGCAAAGATTTTTTTTAGTGCTAATCTGTATTGTCATTATAAATCATTTGTGTAGTTTCATTTTTCTCATCTTAAAATCCCTATAGTTTCACCGTCAGACTGCTGTTACTTAGAAGAGAAGCAGCATATGACAGAGGGTGAGTAATGTGGTAGAATGACTGAATATCATTTAAGGTCATAATAATTGAAGTAAGTGTTCTTCCATCATTTCTGGCAACCATGTGTCTAGTTCCTCTACATAGCTATCACAGCTTTTCTCCAACAGAGAGCAGCTTCCTGGGAAAAAGCAAAGTGCTGACAAATGGTACACTGAATGCTAGCTGTCTAATCTTCATGTTCCCCTTGGAAACAGAATATTGTCTTAAATCATGTACCTCAGGTGTCACATTAAATATGCAAGCTTCATCTTTACTAAGCCCTTCTGCCTGAATCGAGTAAAAAGCAAAGAATCTACAGGTAGAAGATTTGTCTATCTTAACCATTTCTTTCAAGAATGGAAACAAACACTTTTTTAAATAAATGACTAACAATAGTAAATGTAACTGAATAGTATTTAATACTTTTGAGGCAGCCCATGAGTGCTTTCATTCATTCCAATTAGCAAAATTTAACACATAACCACACCAAACATGACCTTAACTAATAAGTGATGATAGTCACTAATAAATCCAATAAGGAATTCAAGAGAAACTTCTTTACCAAAAGAGTAGTGAGAATCTGTGTCTGGGACCTGCATTTGATGCCTGAAACTCATTGGTAAGAAACAGATGAGGCTGGCCATCTAATTTAGCTCAGTCCTGCTGCCAGTTTTTTCAGTGCAAGCAGTGTGCACTGACCTGGAAGCATGCTATCATATGGGTATGCGTCAATTTCTAGGCCCATGTTTCCAAGCCATACATTCTCCAAATTTGCAGTTTTTATTAATTTTGGCTAAAAATAGACATTTCTTAAGGTTTCCAACTTGCAATAAAAATGGAATGCCTGGCATCCAAATTCTGCCCTGCTCATACATTGCATTACATATAAAACTAATTTTCCAGCTGTATCATACTTTGATAAATCATAAATTTCCAGATTGTTTTAACATTGATTCATAGAATCATACAGCACAGAAGGAGGCTATACAGCCCATTGTTCCTCTGTCAACTCTTAGTTTCAACCCCTTCTTTCTCCATAGCTCATAATATTTTTCTCTTCAAGTATTTATCCAATTCACTTTAGAAAATTACTATTGAATCTGCTTCCAAACACCCTTTTTAGCCGGTGCATTCCAGATCAATAACTCACTGTGTTTTAAAAAAAAACTCCTTATTTCCTTGGATTTTTTTGCCAGTTAACTTAAATTCGTCCTCTGGTTATTGATTTTGTTTTTATTTACTGGTTTTATTTGATAATGACTTTCTACTGTGTTCTTAAATACTGGATATCTGTCAAGCTTAGATTAATTATCAGTGCTATACTAATGGAATGATTTGGGTAAATGGTGTAGTATAATTCTCATTATAATAAAAAATTATGTTCATATCTTCTTTGTCAGCTCGAGAATACTTGTGGACACCCAAGAATAGACGCCCAGCTAAACTTCGAGACACCCTCAAGGAGTTTGAGGTACCTTCCTAGTTGCAAAGTTGACAGTAAACAATTATTCTTCTTTATTCATCTTTCAGCAACTTTAATTTTTGTAAAGGATCAGCCTGCACAAAGATCATAACCAGCCTCTAGTGCAGTGGCATGTTCTGAAACAGTTGCATCTTTGTTTTCGAAGTATGCTAATCTCTTCTGATTGGAAATCAGAAACACTTTAACCATTGGTCACAATGTATGCATCTGACATAGCCATCTGTGTTTGTGTTGTCTTTCAGGAACTGCTGCATTGCAGCCATTGTGTGCTGAGCAAATTCAAGAACAAGAACTTTTGTCAGGTATATACGTCAACAATTATCTTGGATTGTTCATTTAATTTAATTGAACCTTTTCAGGCTTGGCTTTACAGTTTCAAATAATACAACATATATAATGATGTGCAACATATATAATGATGTCTCTTTTACTTCATATCAGCTAAACTATCCAGATAATTTATATACACCGTAGAGAGCACAATTTTTTTACAAAGGTGCCCAAGTATTTATATATGTGTTTTTTAAAATGTTACATGAAATTAAATTGAAGTATAGTTTTAAAACCATTCCCTGGACACTACAAGAAATAGCTATTTTTTTCAGAAAGCGCAAGTTGGCCTTGAACAGATCGACAAAAATAAATTTTGTTCACCCAAAACTTGAACTTATGAAAAATAAGCAATCAATTGAATTATGTCCACCAAAAATGTTTTAATCTTTTATCAATTCTTGCAGAATATGTTACCTTGGTATATATCATTCTTCAGCATGAATTTCTTCTTAATATACATGGTTATAAAGCAGGCCACTAAATATAACACAAACTTGGTGTTAACCTTTTGGACCATATTACAGATGTAAGATCAGAATAGGTGGTGGATTATAAACCTTAGATCACTAGTTACCAAATGTAGGTTCAGTGGGGTAGAAATTAGTTTGGGCCAGTTTTCAGGCTCCAGGGAAATTGGACCTGGGTTCTCAGTGTAATAAAGCAGTGAGCAGTGGGTGCCGTTCTTCAGTCCCGGACTTCCCAATTTTGGCCAGCTCAGCTAAGTCCAGTAAGGAAAGGAGGTCATAAATAAAAGATTAATAAATCCAATAAGGTAGATTAAGAGAAATTTTCTCCCAAGACAGTGGTTAGAATGTGAAACTCATTACTGCAAGGACTAGTTGTGTTGATAATGAGGTCCTTGGCCACCCAACTGAGGCACCAACCTCATCAGTCAGCGTTACATTAATCATTAATAACTGTGAAAAGGAGGACATGTTTGGGGAGGAAGGAAGAATAAACAAAAATGAAGTTCCTGCACCTTGAACAAATACTAAAAATTTTCAGCGAACCACAGAATGAAAAATAATGATAGTTTAATTGAGAATAAGAGGTTTTGGGGGAAAGGATGAACAAAAATCTTGCATTTTAAAATTTGAAAAGTAATAGTTAAATAGTATTACAAATGTTAGAATAATCTCAGTGAGATTGTGCTCATCAAAGCTTGCAGGTCCCACTGAACCTAGGAAAGCAGGAGTTTGTCAACATAGGAAGTGGCCAACCCCACTTCTTCTGACATTGGGGACTGAGTTTGGGTGGATTAAGTTTTCACCCTAGACAAGATCTTCCTCAGAAACTACCAGTGAAGGCTGAGGCTCAGCATATGCAGTCCTAGAGTCAAGGCAGGAATATGTCAGAAAGCAAACTAATATGAGGCATATATACAAAAAATACGAAATAGGAGCAGATGTAGGTCATTCGGCCCCTCGAGCCTGCTCCGTCATTCAATAAGATCAAGGCTGACCTGTTTGTATTTCTAATTCCACATTCCCATCTACCCCCGGTAACCTTTGATTCCCTTGCCTAACGTTTCTTTACGCAGTGAATTGCTGTAATCTGAAATATGTTGCTTGAAAGGATGGTGGAAGCAGATTCAATAGTAATTTGCAAAAATGAATTTTATAAATACTTGAAGGATAAAGATTTCCAAGGCTGTGGGGAAAGAGCAGGGGCTGGATTAATGCCAAAGAGCTGGCAGAGGCATGAAGGATCAAATGGCCTCCCTCTGTGCTGTATCTTTCTATGATTCTAAGCCCAATAAATTTTCATAACTTTGTGAATTTTGTTATTGAAAATTTAAAAGCAATCCCAGATATTGAGCATTCAACGTCATGTCTTAGTGTAAAAACAACTGTAATAGACTTGCTAACCCAACTTTGAAAATATTTAATGGTGCTTTGTTGATTTAAAGAATGCATTATCCAACATGATGCTTTCAAAGAATACACTAACATCATGTCCTGTCTATTTCAGCTTTTCTTTGGATCAGGTGTACTGGTGTCATTAAGCCTCTCTGGGCCACATCTGGAAAAAGTCATGATCGACAGAACCTTAGTGGGAAGATTCATCTCTGACACCATCAATGATGGTAATCATATCCACATGAAAATCAAATGTCTAAATTAACAGTGACAGATGAAAAATGATGTGGCAACAGATTTACTAATTACTCTCACTCAGTGCTCGTAAACGCAACAAGTAACTGCATGTATTGTCATAGTTACAACCTTTCAATTATAAATTATGAATATGCTTTTGTATAGAGAGATTTTCAAATCTTATTTTTTAACACATGTTAAATCAATTTCTAAAAGTTTCACCTTTCTTCAACAAAGCTGCTCACTGTCACATCAGTAATGGCAGATTCTGAACACAATAGTCTTTAAATCCAATATTTGGATACTGTAAAGGCAATACTACTACTTTTTCATTTAGTCCTTTTCAATATTGTATGTAATGTCAGGGACTATTTAAAATCAGATTAACAGCTACTGCTTTTTGGGGAAACATTTTTTCTAAAATATCAAGGCAATTTTGTTTTTTTTTTATCAACTATTGTATTCTTCAATCTCAAATTCAAAATATTTGTTTATTTAAACAAAGTGTGCCATTAAATATGGAAAGATGTTTGCAAGAAAACTTGAAATTTAGTTGTGAGGAACTATTTAATAATACTTATAGATTATTTTATTCGGATACAAATACTGTAGACTAAAAGACTAATATCAGAACTGTAAAGAAAATTAGAACCAAAGTGCTGATGAGATATGGATGAGGAGGGGAAGCGAGGGAAGAAGGGAAAGGGAGAAGAGGAGGGACAGGCTGATGGGGTATGAAGGGAGGAGAAAGGGCAGAGGAGAGATTGGGAAAAGGAGGAAGTGGAGGACAAATGCCAAAGGGGCAAGGGATGAGAGAGAAGGAAGAGGTACAAAGAGGTGAGGGGAGGAGAGAGGAAGGGTGCAGAGGGAAGGAGAAGAGGCAGGAAAGGAAATGGTGGGCAGAGGACCCGGGGAGAATAGGGGAAGGGAGGAGAGTGGAGGGAGAGTTTAGGGAAAAAGCATGGGGGAGAAAGTAGAAAAAGGGTTGGAGAATGGGATAGGAATAGAGAGGGCATCAGAATAGGGAGGGGAGAAGATAGAGGAAAGTGGAAGCGAATAGGCAGAGAGGAAGTAGGAAAAGGAGAACAGTAGGAAGGAAAGGGTAGGTGTAAGTAAGGGAGAATGGAGTTGTCAAGAGGAAGAGCAGAGAGGGAATAGAGGAAAGAGCATGAAGGGGCAGGGTTGCTATGGGGAAAATAGAAGCAGCAAGAAGAAGAAAGTGGTCCAGATGGAAGGAAGTGAGGAGGATTGGGAAGGGGAGAATGTACAAAGGGAGGAAAATGAAGAGCAGTGAGTAAGGGAAATTGAAGAGTGAAGAGTAAAGGAAGAGGAAAAGGGAAGTGGGAAGAAGAAGGGTTGAAGCACAGGGCAAAGAATAGACGGGGGTGATGAGGAGGGGGAGGAGTAGGGAGAGAAGGGTTCAATACTTTCCTCGGGGTTATGCTGGTGATGTCTATTTCAGTTGGTAGGTGGGGATGGTGGTGAGATTTTTCAGCATGCTTTTGCCTCAGTGATGGGCAGGGGTCTTGATTGATGAATACTGTGCAGACCTCTTGAAGTGGCAGTGGGAGGTCACCAGTGTGAAATTGTTGGCCCAATGGAGGGATGGAGTGTGAATTGCTTCAGCTTTGAGGATTATTTATAACTCAGCTGTTGGGAGAGGTGGGCGTATTACTGGTAATTACTTTTTCCTCAGCTGCAAGCTGTTTAGGTTAGAGATCTTTTGCACTTTTTTTTCACAAAATCATAAGTAAAGAAAGAGGCCATTCTGCCCATCATGCCTGTATCAGCTATTTGAAAGAGTTATCTAATTAGCCTCATGCTCCCATTCTTTTCCCATAAACCAGCACATTTTTTCCTTTTCAAGCATTTATCCAATTCCCTTTTGAAAGTTGTTTTTGAATCTGCTTCCACTGCCTTTTCAGGAGGTGCAATCTGGATAATAACAGCTTTTTGTGTTTATAGAAAGAATCTCCTCTTCAAAAGTTCTTTTGCCAATTATTTTAAATCTGTGTCTTCTCGATATTGACCTTCCTGCCACTGTTTAATTTCTCTTTACTTGCTTTATCAAAACCTCATACAATTTTGAACGCCTCTGTTGAATTTTCCCATAACTTTCTCTGCTTTAAGGAGAACAATCTCAACTTCTCTAGTCTCTCCACACTACTTTCTTTAGAATTTTTTCTACTTTTACATTTCAGAAGGTTGGCTTTTTTTAATCTTTGGTTTTGGCAAAGAACTTTATGGGCAGAGTCTTGGGCTCGGCAAGTGGGGGTGGGGCCCGCTCACCGAGGCTTAAAATGACACGCGGTGACGTCGGGCATGCGTCCCGACGTCACCGCGCATTATTTAGATTTTCAGTTCGGTGAGCACACAGCTGAGTAGGGCAGGCGAAGAGCCCAGGCGGCCTTCACATTTTTCATGGAACCTCATCCACGGGCGGGATGAGGTTTCATGAATGATTTAAAATTTTGAGAAAAATTTTTATTAAAATTAATGCAAATGCCCCAGCTCATGTGACAGTTTCACATGAGGGGACATGTCATTAAAAATTTTTCAACATTTTATTAAACTGTTTAAACTTAAAACTAATCTCCCTGAGGCACCTCTGTGCCTCAGGGAGATTTCGGTGCTCTTTCGCACACGTGCGTGAAAGAGCGCACTCCCGACTCAGGCAATCCCCCCTCGCCCGCACAGGGAGCGCACAGCGCTTCCAGGTGCGCATCATGCTGGGCGGGCCTTAATTGGCCCACCCACGTAAAACGGCGGCACCCAGCTGATCAGGGGCCCCGATAGGCTGCACGCCCACCCACACACACACACACACACACACACACACCCCCCACCCCCCCCCGCCCCCCGACAGGGAGAAAATTCTTCCCTATATGATGTAACACTGATACCTGGCTCATGTACATTAACCACGTGCCATTTTTAATCAATGATCAATAAAGTTTAATGAACAGGGTTTTCTCTGGGACGAGATAAAATATCAACTCAGGCAAAGTTTGCAATTTCCCCTCTTGAGCATAAGTGTTGTATGTCACTATGCAAATGTCAAGGGAGCAGATTTAGATTGTGGATAATATTTTTCCAGCTGTTGATATTGAACAATGTTTGAGCAGGTCACCTGTGATAAATGTTTTTTTGCTGTAGCTTGTTTGCTAATCATGACATTTGAGTGGGCAGTACATTAAACTTTAATGGTGATAATTGGATGTTAGATGTACTAGCATTATTTGCCAAGGGATAGAGAAGACTAGCTTCTCTTGGCATTGTGTTCATCCCCAGTGGCACTAAAACAACTGCAGATTCACTATTCCCCATTTCTCTCAACTGCCAAAGACCAGTTTTGCACCCAATTTTTTTTTTTATCACTACCAGAAGACATAAACTTGGCCGGCAACAATGTATTTGTGAGTCATGGCTACATTGCCAGGAAACTGACAGCCAGTATTTCTAAGGTCGATAAAGTTATTAACAAACTTGGAAACCAGATTTTGGATGAGTCAGACTGCAGAAGAGCAAAAATATAGAAAATAAATAAATCTCATGATTTTAATCTTTTTGGCTCTGTCTAGCTGTACTTGCAGACAATTTTATGATCATAGCTTTTCTGGAGACCAGCAAGCTTTGCTTTGTTCAATTTACAAAGAAACAAAGTTCCCCAGATGTTGACAGAAGAATCGAAAAGCTTTCCTCTTCTGATCTTAAGGTATGTGCAACTATTCTATAGAATTTTACCTGTATTGACTTCATTCATTTATCCTCTATATACTATCAGACACTTGGCCACTGGTGAAAATCACTGGGAGAGTGTCCTGCCAGAGCATTATACTCTGTAAAATAATGTGAGAATTGTTAGCTCTTTCTGCATTTGAACCCAGCTTAATCATATGTATAAGCTGAGACAATCTGCAATAAAGGTTTCATTTAATTTTGGTGTTGGGGAAGCTTCTAGAAACAATAATTCAGGACAAAACTAATGGTCAATTAGGCAAATGTGGGTTAGTTAAGGAAAGCCAGCATGGATTTGTTCAGGGAAAATCAGGTTTAACTAATTTGCTGGAGTTTTTTTGAAGAGGTAACAGAAAGGGTTGATGAAGTAATGCTGTTGATTTTATGATATGGCAGGTGGTATTTGGCAAGGGAAACTTGGCCACGCTCTCACAATGGTTATGCAATTTATATTTATTATGAGAAGGTTTGTGCACTGAATCCAGAAGTAATGAGTCCAATAACACCTTTAGGGATTAAATTAAAACATTTATTAACAAAAGAAAAGAATAAAACACATACACAAGACTACAGTTGCACAGTTACTTAATATTATAACAATTCCCAAAATTCCTAATTAGCCAGACTCCTGACTACACACCCCCTTTAAGGTAACAGTCCAAAATAGATTTTAAATTTATAGAGACAATCAAGCAAGGTTACCACCCACACCCACTCAACAGTGGAATTCCAAAGGCTTTTAACACAACTTTGGTTACTGGAACAGCAGACTTCTGATAAGTGGCGAAAGGCTTTTTCCCCACCAGGTCTGTTTCACACAGAGTACCTTTCAGATCCCACATGGCTACACCTCATGTAGCCTTCCATCCTTCTTTAAATATATTATTTCTTCTTCTTTGATTTGTAAATCCCATTGTTCCCCCAAGTCTTTGGAAGTTACTTCTCCCATAATATAAAAGTCTTTTATGTTATCATTATGGTCAGCATTTTGGGGGAAAAAATCAACACAATAAGCTTGCTCTATTTATTTTGCCAGTCATAAAAACCTTATCATGTCTCTTTGAAAATCCAACAACTTTCCACTTATCTTAAAATACAAATTTAATTCACATCCTATCTGCTGACTTTACCCTAGCTCACTCATTAGCATTTCAAATGCCTTTTTACACCTAACTCTTTTGATAATTTCAAACTTGCAGCCTATGCGTCTCTAATTTAATTAAATCATCCACATGCAGAACCACACGTACGCACACACATAAGCCTACTTTACATTATCCCACAATAATACTATGAAAAATATGATTGCCACAAAACTATGTCATGTACATGGATTTCCAACAGTCATTTGAATAAGTGCCACACAACAGACTTGTGAGCAAAGTTATAGCTTATGAAATAAAAGGGATAGTAGCAACATGTATAAAAATGGTGGCTGAGTGACAGGAAACAGAAAGTAGTGGTTTGTTAATGAATGTTTTTCAGACTGGAGGAAGGTTTGTTGTGATCTTCCCCAAGGGTCGGTGCTAGGACCCTTGATCTTCCTGATTATATATTAATGTCCTGAATCCTGGTGTACATGGCACAATTTCAAAATTTGTGCATGATATGCAACTTGGAAGCATGGTGAACCGTGAGGAGGACAGTGTAGAACTTTAAAAGGACACAGACAAGTTGGTGGAATGCACAGACAGTTGACAGATGGAATTCAATGCAGAGAAATGTGAAATGATTCATTTTGGTAGGAAGAACATGAAGAGACAGTATAAAATAAAGGGCAAGATTCTAAAGGGTGTGCATAAGTCATTGAAGGTGGCAGGACATATTGCGAGTGTGGTTAATTAAGCATACAGTATCCTATGTGTACTGTTATTAATAGGAGCACAGAGTACAACAGCAAGAGTGTTAAACATGTATAAAACACTGGTATAGCCTCAACTTTAGGAATGGTGTGGAGGCATTAGAGAGAGTGCAGAAAAGATTCACGAATGGTTCCAGGGATGAGGAACTTCAGTTGCATAGATTGGAGAAGTTGGGATTGCTCTCCTTGGAGAAGTGAAGGTTGAGAGCAGATTTGATAGAGATATTCAAAATCAGGGGAGCTCTGGACAGAGTAGGTAGGGAGAAACTGTTCCCAGTGGTGGAAGGATCAAGAACAAGAGGGCACAGATTTAAGGTAATTGGCAAAAGAAGAATGGTGACATGAGGAAAAACCTTTTCATTCAGCGAGTGATTGGGACCTGGAATGTACTGCCTGAGAGTGTAGTGGAGGCATGTTCTAGAAAGGCATTCAAGAGGGAATTTGATTATCTGAAAGGAAGAATATGCAAGGTTACAGGGCAAAGGCGGGTGAGTGGTACTAGGTGAATTGCTCATTCAGAGCCAGTGCAGGCACAAATGGCCTCCTTCGTGCTGATTCTGTGATAATGTCCTTTTTGCTTCAAATCAGTAAAGGGGTTGAATTTTCAGGGCTCCTATCCAGTGCAAATGAGGCAGTAGCACCCCAAGAATGGTGGGCAAAGACCAACGTGTCTTGCCACTGCTGGCACTGTGGCCACACAACATTATCCCGCAGGTACCACTGGGCATCAGGAACCATCCTGAGCCAGACAGTACTTCCATCTCATATTAATTTGGATCTTTTAACATACATAGGACCCAACTTGCAATCTTGCAGCCTGTGCGGGTTGTGAGCTGTCTGATATTGCTGCTGTGCGGGGCAGGTGAGTGAAGTGCCTCAGGTTGGATGGGTTGGCTCCGGATGCCCGACCTTTGAATGCAGTTCCCTGATTCAATGCTAACAGCCAGGACATTCTGCCACAAGCTGCCTGAAATCAGTCTGGGGATGATGTCCGCCCCAAGATGTTTTCAGTGCAGTTCAAATTAAAAATGCTACTATAAATGTGCATTCAACATTCCTATTTTTGTGTGTCCTGTCATGGGACTTTTCCTTTGAAGATTGGATGACTTTACTCAATCTATTTTCAAGGGAGTTGGCCTTTGGAATTGAACTCTTGTCCATACTTAAAAAGCAGAAACACTCCAGTTCAGACAGAGCTTCACCTTTTATAGGAAGACATTGGTCATGTTAAAGAGCGCACTCAGGATAGTGTTCATATCTCCCATAACTGCGAGAAAGCATTGTTCTTTCCCAGCCTTTCTGATGTATATGCCTCCAAATCTTGGCATCAGCTCCTCTGCTCTAAAATGTGAGACTACCTGCCTTAAGTTGCTCTGAGGCATGCAGGATCATCAATTTCTTCCAAATTCTTTCTTTCAATCAGTACCTGGGTTAGAAGGGTGTGTGTAAATTTGGCTTAGGAAGCTCTTGGGTCAGTTTTGCCTCGCTTTAAGCAAAGCAAATAAGTTTAACAATCCTGGTGCATTACCAAGGAGACCTCCTTTATTTGCTCGTTCATGGATTCCATCGTGATAAGGTATAATGAAGAATGGCAATTTCGCTGAATACTTGGGAAAGAGCATTTAATTCTAGTTACTTCACAAATGAGGATGATTGCCTATCAGATGGACCCTGGGTAATATTTATGCTTCAGTTGGTGGCTCAGATTTAAAGTTTAAAAAAAAATAGGCATTGATTTCCCTTCTTCTGAAGATGGTCACTTCTTGCAGCTGGTTGGAATTTCACCCTGTCAAACTGCCTGTTATTTGTGTGAGCCTAGACACTGGTTGTTATTTTTTTGCTCATTCAAGGGATGTGGGCTTCGCTGGCAAGGCCAGCATTTATTGCTCATCCCTAATTGTCCTTGAGAAGGTGGTGGTGAGCTGCCTTCTTGAACTGCTGCAGTCCATGTGGTGTAGGTACACCCACAGTGCTGTTAGGGAGGGAGTTCAAGAACTTTGACCCAGCGACAGTGAAGGAACGGTGATATATTTCCAAGTCAGGAATGTGAGCAGCTGTGACCAAACTGGGGGAAGAATAGTGGGATTACACCTGATATTCTTATGGATATGTGTTGGTAGGACCTGAAAACCTGACTGTTTCCCTGCCCTAACCCAATCGTGTTGAGCAAATCGGCAAGAAAACATGCCGGTGAAGAACACAGCTTGACAAGCAGTCAAGCAGAACAGAAGTCGGGACCTACCGTCAGTTCTTTGATCACATTGCAGACATTCGAGGAGCAGAAGACGCTGGACCGCTACAGCAATGGGACTCTGGAGGAACACATGCAACACTTGCTGGGTGGATTCTCGTGGACATGGCTCCACTGCAAAGCAGCTCACAGAAGGTGGAAGGTCGCTGTTGGTCTGCTTTGGGACATCAGTGTCTTGGCCATGGTCTGCTACAGATGATCATCTAGGGGGTGAAGAGAAAGCTGTAGGTTTGACTGAGAAGAAGGTGTCCCAGGGTTGGGAGGGGGGCGGAAATGATGATGTTGGGGGCAGAGAATAGGGGGAGGAGGAGGGTGTAATGGGGGTGAAAGTGACATCTGGGGAGGTAAGTGTAAGGGAAGGAGTCTGGGGCAGGGGAAGGAGTCCAGGGCGGGGAGGTGGGGGGAGGTATCCAGGTGAACATGCATGGGAGTCTGTGGAGTCGATGGCTGTCTCCTGGGGAGTGAAATGAGGGTGAGCGTGGTAGGAGGAAATGGTGAGAATAAGAGAGGGCAGAGTGAGCTGCGAGGGTGGGAGAGTGCGGGTCTGACAGAAGAAAGAACGACAAGGGTGGTTGGTGAGCACACGGAGGTAGATAAGGACCCTGAGGGTGTGAAGGAGGATGTTGGGGAGGTCATTGTGGATGGAAGTGGGATTCTTGGGAATGCACGTTCACCTCGACGTCCCGGAAAGAAAAGGGTTCTGGCTGGTTGGTGATGTTGGGGAGGTGGAAGGTGATGCTAGAGGGGTCAACAGTGATGGGGGACAGAACATGGGTGACTGGGGTAGGGGAAAGGACGGAGGAGCTGAAGACAAACTTTACCAGTACCATGCTTCTAAAATTGAAAGTGAGTGGAGCCTCGTGTTGAATGGGAACAGGTGCTGCATGGGAGTGTGATCAGTGGGTGGGTGGAGATGCAGCGCAGCTCAGATGGACAACTGAAAGAGAACCCCAGCAGGCAGCATTGAAAATGTTCGGGACATTGAGATGAGTGCGATGGGGGCAAGGATCCACGTGCATGGAGAGTGCTTGCACGAGGCTCCAAAAGGCCCTGCCACACACACACGTCTCCCTCCAGAATCACTCGTGGGCTGGCTGTGTGAAGCTGAACAGCTAGTGGAGTGGTGTGGATTGTGTGTGCAGGGGGAGAACTCAAAGCCTGTAAATGAAGTTGAAAGACACCATTACACATTATTCAGTGAAAGTGAATATGTTTTCAGATTATAAAGTGACAAAATGCGTTCACCCGTGCAACCACTCGTGATCAGAAATTCTTAACTTTCTAGGCCTACCACTTATAAATGCTGCCCTGACGTCCGCAGCAGGGGTGGGGTCAGCCTGTGCAGTGGTTGGCCCTGTTGCCTCCGATGACTTCAGTGTGCATGCGCTGGAGAGCCGAGGCCTTCAGGCCCCCGACTTGCTTTGGCTGTCTTCCTGCGGGCCAGTGCTCGCTCTGCGGTGACAAAGGATGAGATTGAAGAGGTCACATGCAAAGGGGACTCGGAGGGAGAGGACAGCCTCTAAGATTCCTGAATGAATGACCCAGGGGTGTCCAGCTGCCACTCCTCTTCCCTTCGGGTGCCTGAGTGCCCCGGCTTGACTCCTTGAGGGGAAGGAGCCCCTGGAGGGACATCAAGGTGCCCTGTTTCCCTTTTGCGTTGCCATTGCAGGAACTCACCCATGGTTGCCACGATGGAGTGCAGGTCTGTGTGCATCTCCACATTCTGCTGGACCAGTATTTCCATGGTGTGCTCCATCCTTCCCATGAAGGCCTCCCATATGTGCAAATGTGGGCACCAGTTCATCAGAAAACAGGTGGACGCACTCCTCCAACTCGCGTGCCACTCAGGGCCTCCAACAGCTCTGCATGACGTTCCCCTGCCTTCTGCTGATTCTCCTCTGGAAGGCCGAATTCCGAGGCTCGTCATCTGACTCAGATCTCACAGATGTCTCCTCCCCAGCAGTCCTCCACCTGCTGTGGACACGTGTCCGTGCGATGACCACCTGATTGTGAACTCAAGCCTGCTCCAGATCTAGGTCCCACCGAGGTGTATGGCTTTGCGCTGGTGGACGGTGTGGGTAAGCGCTGTGACGGGTCTTCCAGGCTGCTTATTTCCAGCTCTTCAATAGAGGAGGTGTCCTCTTGGCTGGAGGTGAGGACATGGTTGGAGCTGAGGGACTGGCTGGTCGAGGGTGTCGGCGCTTGGCAGAGCCCCCTGTGAACCAAAGTAGAGATTATTAATGCATGGCAGCAAAACCAGAAGAGAGAGCACTCACATTGCATTGAGAAAGGGATGATGTGGTGCAGGATCCTCACCTGGGTGTTCGGTGTCGACCTCACCTTGCCACAGGCAGGGTCCACGTCCTCACCAGTCAGCGCCATGTCACGCTCCTCAAAGTGAGTGAGGAGCCTAATGTGGGCCACTCCGCCCCTCCAGTCTGGGACCTCTCCCTGATGTTATGAGCCAGCTTCTCCTGCATGAAAACAGATGGAGAGAGAATGAGCAGGACACATGGCACTGTGTGGAATGTTTGTGCGGTGAGTGGAGCCATGTACAGGATGAGGATGTGAGCTCCAGAGGATATGAGCCTGATGGAGATGTGAGATTGTGTGTGAGAGTTAATGGTGTTGTCCCATAAGGTGTGAGATCCCTTTGGATGTATGATGGGTTTGTGAGAGTGTGAGTTGAGAGTGATGAGAAGAGTGACTTATTTTGGTGGAACAGGTGAGACATATCATTTACAAAATCACAGTATTATTGAGGACTTTCTTTGTCACAGTGTGAGATGAAATTTTGCCTATTGTGTGTGGTTGTCTTAAGAGGTAATTGCCTATTATACACAACATTGTGATTAAAAGTGCTTTATAAATATAACCTTCTTGTTGCTTAGTCTTACTCATAGGATCTGAGTTCAATTCCTAATTTTTCCAAGGTTGCTCAGCTCAGCTCAGCCGGGGCAGCTGAAGGAGTATTACAGTTGGTCTCTGTGGCCCAGGGATCAGGAACTAAGGAATTCCTGTTCCTGATTACTATCTGTTTATTCCTGCTGGAAAGCTCATGTATCTGGAAATTGGGCATAGTTAAAACAAAAACCTGTTGTTAATTTGCTGATGAGGTTTATACATAGAGAGCCACTCAGGGGAGGTAACCGTGGCTCAACCTGTTTATTTCTATGCAACCTGTTCAGCCAAGTGCACATAGTAATAGTAATTTTATTGAAATATGTAGTTTTACATGCCATGCTTAAAGTATGCTTATCAGGAGTTCAACATTAAGGTTTTATTCATTTTAATTGATAATATTTAGTCTTATGGCACCAACTGAAAAACTGTAAGTTCAATTGTAATGGCATGAAATTGTGCTGTGTGCTTGTAAACAAACACAAGTGGTCAACACATTGGGTGGAATTTGTCAGGCAGCAGTGGCCTGGAAAACCAGGGCAACTCTGCCTTGGCCATTTCAAGGAGTGCCAACTAGATTCTGTGGCAGTTAGGCAGCTATTGAGCTGTTGTCAAAGCTCTGTCCTTTAAGGAACGGGATCTTGCCTAAAAATACCAGCCAGTTGGAGGATTTGCAGCTCTTCAGTTCCAACAGCACCACCAGAAGCAGTGGCTACTGCTGGGGCTGCATGCAACCAGGAGAAGCAATGTGAAGGCCACCCTTGGTAGAAGGTAAGTGGGGTCAGGGTTGCTGGGACCGATCAGGCAGCACCTGTGTTTGGGGTGTTGTGGGGGGAGGCAGCAGCTGTGTTTGTGGGAGGAGGGGTGAGGGGGTGTGGTGGCACAGTGGTTGGTGAAGCCCAATCACATAAAGTGCCAGCAATTGTGGGAAGTGGCCCTTAATTGGTTACTTAAGGACCACAGTTGGTCTCTGGACAGAAAGGCTGTCCGCCGCCTTCCCTGCTGCTAATAAAATTCCATGGTGATGGGAAGGCGACAGCCACTCCACCTCCTGCCTTCCCTCACTATTTTACTGCACCCCCTCGCCCCACAAAACCTCCCAACCTGCTCCTGAGGGCCCCATTAAATCCTCTCATTATTTACAATTCTCTTGTTAGCTATTTTAACAGAAATATGACCCATTTATTTTAAATAGGCGATGTCTCTGTTAAAGTAGCAGAAAGGTAAATCGTGTTTGTTTAAGCAGTACTGAGAAATGTTTACATTAATACTGAGGGATGACAATGTCAATGTCGAATTTCCATAATTAATAGAATCCCACAGTTGAGACGCATCTCCCGAGACTTGGTGTGATGTAAATTACTAGGGGGACAAAGCAGCAGGCGGCAGCATTGGTTCCAGCATCCAGTAATGTTCCCTCAGCTTCTATTACTGTGAGCGCAAGAGGTAGCGGTAAGATTATTATAAATGCAGTGCTTATTCTTTGAACTAATTTATAATCCATCAGCTATATTTCCTTTTCTGCCTTCTGGAATTTGCCTGTGGGGTGCCATTGCTGAAAATTTACATTTTAGTTGTGCTTAGTTGTATTGTAATATCAATGCCGTTTAATAATTAGAGTATTATAGATTTATCCTCTCAATATTGAATACTATAATGTGTTACAACTCTTTTAATCCCATGGTATAGTTTTAATGTTTCAGTTTCTATCAGTTTATAGATGTGTCATATTAAACCTACTCTGATGAATTAATAGAATAGTCAGAGGGGTTATTCCTACTGACCCCCTAGCCTACCCCCCAGCTTCAAAAGTACTAGGAATAACCTGAAGAGGCCTCTATTATAAATCATGGAGGAAAGCTTGACTGATTTCAAATTTTAAAAACATTTCTTTAAGAATTCCAGCCTGCAAACCTCTGAGATCTCTGCTTTGCTCCAATTCAGGAATATTATTTTTCACCCAGTACTCTCAGAGTGAATAACAGACAGATCTGAGTTCTATGCCTAGAACAGTCTAGTAACTGCCTATGGGCAGAATTTTCCCGTTGGCATGTAAAATGACATGCAGTGACATTGGGCAAGCCTCCCGATGTCACCGCGCACCATTGCAATATTTCGCTGGACGGGCATGTAATGACACCCATTGTGTACCCGCCATTAATTAACGGGCCACTTAAGGCCCTTGACTCACTAATCGATGCCGATTTTTCGGCGCCTGTGCAATCTTCGGGTCAGCGCACGGGCACAATGGGCAGGCAGGTAGTACACATTTGTATAAACCTCATCCACGGGCAGGATAAGAGGGCTCACTGGGATCGCGAGTGTGCTCTGTCAAATATTGATTTTTCAAAGTTTTTGAAACTTGCCTGTGTGATCTGCAATATTTCAAAACACACACCAGCTGCTTGGTCTGGACTCTTAACCTTCAGGTCAGCATTCTGCAGTGTGGAACCTTTTTTGGATCTGCAGGTTTCAGGAAGCCTTCCCCTTAGCCTGGGAATGGGTGCTGAACTGTCCACTGGAGGCACCTCCCCTGAGGAAGAAGGGAGGGCTAGAAGGGGGAGGAGGCCAAGAGTGCACATCCAGCCTCCAGGGGAGCCACCTTTGGGAGGACAGGTGTAGGCACAAAGCGCGCAGGGCCAAGAGGGAGACCAAGGTGGCAGAAGACGCCACTATCCTGCTGCCAGTGTATACAGCCTGCGAAGCAATATGTCTGAGGTGCAATGCTGAAGGAGGCTCCATCTCTCAAGGGAGACAGTCAACTATATCTGTGAGATGATTGAGCCTGAGATCTCCACTAACTGTGTGGGTGGACACCCCATGCTAGTGGCTCTAAAGGTCACAGCTATCCTTAACTTCTATGCCTCTGGCTCCTTCCAGGGGTCGGTGGGTGATCTTTGCGGTGTCTCCCAATCTGCTGTCCACACTTGTGTCAAGCAGGTTACAGACGCTCTGTTCAGCTGTGCATTTACCTTAATCCACTTCCGTTGGGACCTGGCAAGCCAGACACAGTGAACCAGAGGCTTCGCGGCAATTGCTGGCTTCCCCCGTGTCCAGGGTGCTATAGACTGTACACATGTGGCCATCGAGGCGCCAGCCGGTGAGCCCAGTGCCTTCGTCAACAGGAAGGGCTTCCACTCCATGAACGTGCAGATAGTGTGTGATCACAGGATGCTGATTTTACAAGTCTGTGCAAGGTACCCAGGCAGCTCCCACAACACCTACATCCTCAGACACTCCCAGGTGCCGGGGCTCTTCAATGCTCCAGCCCGACTGGATGGATGGCTGCTGGGTGACAAGGGCTATCCCCTCAGAAGGTGGCTCATGATGTCTCTCCGCCATCCAAGAACAGAAGCTGAGCAGCGGTACAATAGGAGCGATGCCTCCACAAGGGCTGTGGTGGAGAGAACCATCGGTCTTCTCAAGATGTGCTTCCGATGCCCGGACCGCTTGGGGCGCACTCCAGTACCCCTCCAGATTATCTGTCGGTGATATTGGTTGCATGCTGCGTTCTCCACAATCTTGTGCTGGAAAGGGGGGACACAGTGGACGATGAAGACGTCGATGCAGTGGCTGCGGCTGCACACGATGAGTCCAGCAGTGAGTCCGAGGATGAGCATGCACAGGGAAATGCTGAGGGGGGTATTGCTGACCCAGGCATACTCCAGGGAGGCAGGGACACCCGGAAGACTTTAATCCAATAAACCTTCAGCTAGTGCACCACAGATGGACCTCCAGGACAAGCCTGGGCAGTAGGCTCCATTCATGATACCCAAGTACCAAATCTGCCAGGTTGGGAACAGTAACTAAGGGCCTTGTTAATAAAGTTGAATTTCCCACAAAGCACTCATAACATTTTTGGGAACCATGCACATGCAGAAGGAATGAGACATCCTCGGCCATGGTCACATGTCTGAATTTAATATCACAGGCAAAGAAGCTTAAGCCAAAAAAATGACAATAGTGTTCCAATTCAAAGCAAATCATAAAGATCTCATCTCAGGCCAACACAAAAGCACCAGTGATAAACCCATGGTGTGCCTAAGGTGCTTATGTTTACGTTTCCGGGTGTTACGTCTTGGTCCTGCCCCATCGCTGGGAGTGGCATCTGAGACAGCCTGCTGACTCTGGTGTCCTGTTGGCCTCGATGATCTTAGCGGTTGTCCTCTGGCCCCTGGAGCCTGTGCTGGCCTTGCCTGGGAGGGAACAGCCAGTTCCACAGCTGGAATCTCCCCATCGTTGCAGCCTCACCAGATGCTATGGTCACTGGGAGAAGGGCGGAGGAGCTGCCGCCCTCATCCTGAGTGCCCTGAGAGGTGCCCGCAGAGACGCCAGGCAGCTGCTGCGCTGATGTGAGGTCGCTTCAGACCACCCTGCTCACTGTGGATGGATGGGCACTGAGCTGGGGAACTTGGTGCCCAGACCATCTCCCACACTGGCACTGACCAGCTGAGGTCAATGCTGATGTGAGGGCTTGCTGGTCAGAGCGCATCCCCAGGAAGCCCTGATGGGTCTCCTAGAGAAGCCTCTCCCTGAGAGTCGCCACTCTCTCCATGGAGGACCCATGACGCTTGGACATGTGGCTCATTGCTTCAGCGATCGTCTGCGTAGACTCCTCCACCACGATGACCAAGCCAAGCATAGCCTCATGTATCTCCCCTAGATGTTCCCGCACACCCGGCCTCTTTTCCTGCATTTGCTGCGTTGCAGATGACTCCAGAGGCACAACATCAGGCACCGACTGAGAATGTGCCTACTCTCCTGAAGCCCTCCGGCTACTGGCGCCATGAGCACTCTCTGTCTCTGCCAGCTCTTCCAGCAACTGTGAAGTGCCCTCACCACTGTGCCCTGGGACACTAGCCGATGTTCTAACTCCCACCGAGGTGCTATTATATGCGCTGGTGCTTGCCTGGCAGAGATGGTGTGACGCTGGTGAGATTCCAAGGCCCTCAGGTGTGAGAGGGGCCCTCTGCTGCTGCTCCTCCCGGCCCTGCTCCTCCCGGCCCCACTCCGCTGATGCTGAAAGGAAGAACAAGGGCATTGTCTCCATGTTAACTAATCCAATGAAAAAGTGCATCCCTGTCCCCCAGATCATTATGCGCTCATCCTTCAATAAGCAATGGTCAAGCCATGTTGCAAAATCAAATCACTTAACGTTCAGCACTGCTATGACTGTTGGGAGAACAATGCTGACCTCATTGCTGGCCATACATAGCTGACTGTGGCACTCCAGCCTCACTGACACCAGTGGACCTGGGTGCAAGGCGTCCCTCTAAACCCAGGGCCTCCTGCTCAAACCGGCTGAGAATGGCTAACTGCGCCTGGCCACTGCCAATCCTCACACGCTCTGCAGGATTATGAGCATTCTTCTCCTGAAAATGAGAGAAGAGCATTGATTGGTGCTATTTGTACCTGGAATCTCTTCGCGCACGGCCCACCCCAACCAGAGTGGGACATATCAGGGCTCCAGTGCTTCCTCACCCCACTGCTGCCGAACACACACAAAGATGCTAGGCCTGTTCCCCACTCCCCCACCGCCCCCCACCGCCCCCTTGGACACATGCTGCCTACATCACATTAGGCACCACACGATATATCCTTCCATAGCAAGGAGGTGCAAGCACTTGGAGCGCAGAGGGCAGCAGATAGTTCATTGCCACGCCCCCTTGAAGCTCCCCTCCCAGCATATCATCACCCTGACTTGGACATGTCCTGCAGTTCAAGCACAGCGTTTAGGTGCAGCTCCTCCAGGTCGCCCCCAACAGTCATGTGGGTCTCAGTGTACCACATGCTGCGGGGGCAGAACCCATCTCTTCACCACCCTCTCAGGGTGACCTCGGCATGGGCGATATCTGCTGGGCCATCCAGCAAAGGACACATGCCATCAATGATTCAATGCAGTCACTAAACTCAGACTTATTGTGGGGGCAGGGGGCGAGGGGGGGGCGGGAGGGTGCGGTGGGTGTAGGGGGATGGGTGGGTGAGGGGGTGGGGGTGTGGGGCAGCAGGGGGAAAGCCGACCTGCTGGGTTAAGTGACCAATACCAGCATTGTCCTCACCCTTCCTGAGCGCAATAGGTCATTGAAGCACTTGCGACACTGGATCCAGGTGCACCGCACCACGTCTGCCACCTCCTCCCAGGTATGTTTCGTCATGTGGTGGCAGGGCCTCCTCCTCCCGTCCTGGGGAACCAGCACCTCGCACTGTGCTGCCACCTCCTCGAGGAGGGCAGCATGGCAGTCATCGGAAAAACGAGGGGCACACTGCCCACCCCCCCACCTTCCAGCCTGGCCTGGCCTGCCCCGATGGCCTACCGTCCGGCCTGACCTTGATGGCCTACCCTCCGGCCTGGCCTGCCCCGATGGCCTACCGTCCGGCCTGACCTTGATGGCCTACCCTCCGGCCTGGCCTGCCCCGATGGCCTACCCTCCGGCCTGCCCCGATGGCCTGCCCTTTGGCCTGGCCTGCCCCGATGGCCTACCCTCCGGCCTGGCCTACCCCAATGGCCTATCATCCGGCCTGGCCTGCCCCGATGGACTACCCTCTGGCCTGGCCTGCCCCAATGGACTACCCTCCGGTCTGGCCTGCCCTGATGGCCTACCCTCCTGTCTGGCCTGCCCTGATGGCCTACCCTCCTGTCTGGCCTGCCCTGATGGCCTACCCTCCGGCCTGGCATGCCCCGATGGCCTACCCTCCAGCCTGGCCTGCCCCAATGGACTACCCTCTGGACCTGCTTCACCTCCATTGTCCCTCTGCAGAGCCCTTTGCCCAGCCATTGCAAGCAGCCTTTCCAAGGCCATCGGATCACCATTGGACCCGGTGGGCTGAGCGTGCCCGCCGCCACCCGCCCACTCCCGTTATGCACAGGAGTCGTGAAGTACGCTGGATGGGCCTTAATTGGCCTGCCTGCGTAAAATGGCTGCATCGACCCGATCTCAGGCTGCGATCGGGTCCTCACCCTCCCCCCCACCCCCCCAGCCACCAGCCAGAAAATTCAGCCCTATGTCTAGGCAGTGTGCCCTTTCACACTGTAATCACATGCTAGTTTCACCTCCCCCTAACCCCCGCTATCCCACAAATTGTTGAATTGCTAGTCTCTTATTTGAGTCTCCAACTGTTTAAAGGGATATATGTGATGGGTGGAAAAGTGTCGCGGGTGTTTAATAATTTGGTAAGTTCTCTACCAGCCAATCAACAGTAGCAATTTGGATGCAAGAAAACTTGCATTGAATTAATCTAGACCAAGTGAGATACCTGAAGTGTGTGTAGATATGCAATTTGTAAATTATAGGTAGATTGATTCATACAGATAGGTCTTGCAATGTATTCTAAAAAGTTACAGCATCTGCATGTCTTCGACTGGAAAAAATGCTTATTTGATCCCCTCAGTAAAGAGTCATTTCCCTTTGGGAGATATGCAGAGATTTATTAATTTAATTGTGATGTGTTGGGATAATGGAGGCAAGGAGCACACTCATTTATTTGTCCACCTGCGGTGGATGAGGAAAACACTATGGGAGTAATTTTCACCATCAATCCCCATGCATTAATACAGCACCTGTTGTGGAACCCACTCGATTCCAATGGGACGAAAATCAGGCTGGTTGTAAAATACTGTCGGACAGTGACAGCAAAAATGATGCCCCATTTATTTATGTTCATGGAACCATTGTCTTGAGGAAATTCTTTAAAAAACTTCGTTCTATACCCTTTGTTGTGGGGATGTGTATCCTTGCTGTGTTCTCAAACTCCCAAGGGAGCATACACCTTGCAAATACTGACTCACCACAGGAGAGCAGCTAGTATATGTTGAGATATATAGTGTATTGTTTGTTTTCAAAGGTCTAGTTCTTTTCATGACTTCAGCACAGAAATACTAGAGGAAGGGACTGCATTCTAAACGTGTGTACTATATTCCATAATTAGATATACTTGTGCTTTTGTATAAATGAGCAGTAATGTTGTTTGGGGTTAGTTGTTATTAACAACCACAGCAACTTGAATTTATGTAAAACAAAAACAGAATTACCTGGAAAAACTCAGCAGGTCTGGCAGCATCGGCGGAGAAGAAAAGAGTTGACGTTTCGAGTCCTCATGACCCTTCAACAGAACTAGGTGAATCCCAGGGAGGGTTGAAATATAAGCTGGTTTGTGGTGGTGGTTGGTGACATTATCTAAACGAATGTGCTAATTAAGAATGGATGGTAGGGCACTCAAGGTATAGCTCTAGTGGGGGTGGGGGGAGCAGAAAAGATTTAAAAATATTTTAAAATAATGGAAATAGGAGGGAAAAAGAAAAATCAATATAATTTATTGGAAAAAAACAAAAGGAAGGGGGAAGAAACAGAAGGGGGGTGGGGATGGAGGAGGGAGGTCAAGACCTAAAGTTGTTGAATTCAATATTCAGTCCAGAAGGCTGTAAAGTGCCTAGTCGGAAGATGAGGTGTTGTTCCTCCAGTTTGCGTTGGGGTTCACTGGAACAATGCAGCAAGCCAAGGACAGACATATGGGCAAGAGAGCAGGGTGGAGTGTTGAAATGGCAAGCGACGGGGAGGTTTGGGTCATTCTTGCGGACAGACCGCAGGTGTTCTGCAAAGCAGTCGCCCAGTTTACGTTTGGTCTCTCCAATGTAGAGGAGACCGGATTGGGAGCAACGAATGCAGTAGACTCAATTGGGGGAAATGCAAGTGAAATGTTGCTTCACTTGAAAGGAGTGTTTGGGCCCTTGGACGGTGAGGAGAGAGGAAGTGAAGGGGCAGGTGTTACATCTTTTGCGTGGGCATGGGGTGGTGCCATAGGTGGGGGTTGGGGAGTAGGGGGTGATGGAGGAGTGGACCAGGGTGTCCCGGAGGGAACGATCCCTCCGGAATGCCGACAGTGGGGGTGAAGGGAAGATGTGTTTGGTAGTGGCATCACGCTGGAGTTGGTGGAAATGGCGGAGGATGATCCTTTGAATGCGGAGGCTGGTGGGGTGATAAGTGAGGACAAGGGGGACCCTATCATGTTTCTGGGAGGGAGGAGAAGACGTGAGGGCGGATGCGCGGGAGATGGGCTGGACACGGTTGAGGGCCCTGTCAACGACCGTGGGTGGAAAACCTCGGTTAAGGAAGAAGGAGGACATGTCAGAGGAACTGTTTTTGAAGGTAGCATCATCGGAACAGATGCGACGGAGGCGAAGGAACTGAGAAAATGGGATGGAGTCCTTACAGGAAGCGGGGTGTGAGGAGCTGTAGTCAAGGTAGCTGTGGGAGTCAGTAGGCTTGTAATGGATATTGGTAGACAGTCTATCACCAGAGATTGAGACAGCAAGGTCAAGGAAGGGAAGGGAAGTGTCAGAGATGGACCACGTGAAAATGATGGAGGGGTGGAGATTGGAAGCAAAATTAATAAATTTTTCCAAGTCCCGACGAGAGCATGAAGCAGCACCGAAGTAATCATCGATGTACTGGAGAAAGAGTTGTGGAAGGGGGCCGGAGTAGGACTGCAACAAGGAATGTTCCACATACCCCATAAAGAGACAGGCATAGCTGGGGCCCATGCGGGTACCCATACCCACACCTTTTATTTGGAGGAAGTGAGAGGAGTTGAAGGAGAAATTGTTCAGTGTGAGAACAAGTTCAGCCAGACGGAGGAGAGTAGTGGTGGATGGGGATTGTTTGGGCCTCTGTTCGAGGAAGAAGCTAAGGGCCCTCAGACCACCCTGGTGGGGGATGGAGGTGTAGAGGGATTGGACGTCCATGGTGAAGAGGAAGCGGTTGGGGCCAAGGAACTGGAAATTGTTGATGTGACGTAAGGTGTCAGAGGAATCACGGACGTAGGTGGGAAGGGACTGAACAAGGGGAGAGAGAAGGGAGTCAAGATAACGAGAAATGAGTTCCGTGGGGCAGGAACAGGCTGACACGACTGGTCTACCGGGACAGTCCTGTTTGTGGATTTTGGGTAGGAGGTAGAAGCGGGTCGTCCGAGGTTGGGCGACTATCAGGTTAGAAGCTGTGGGAGGAAGATCCCCAGAGGAGATGAGGTCAGTGACAGTCCTGGAAACAATGGCTTGATGTTCAGTGGTGGGGTCATGGTCCAGGGAGAGGTAGGAGGAAGTGTCTGTGAGTTGACGCTCAGCCTCCGCGAGGTAGAGGTCAGTGCGCCAGACAACAACAGTACCACCCTTGTCAGCGGGTTTGATGACGATGTCAGGATTGGACCTGAGAGAATGGAGTGCAGTAAGTTCAGCGAGAGAGAGATTAGAATGGGTGAGAGGAGTAGAGAAATTGAGACGACTAATGAAAAGAATTTATATAGGTTCTTTAATGTTCCATGGCACTTCAAAGGACTTATCAAGATTTGACACTGAACCACATGGGGAGCTAGTAGAAAACATGAACAAAATCTTGGTCAAAGAGGTGGGTTTTAAGGAGCACCTTAATGAAGGGGAAAGAGTAGGAAAGATTCAGAGAAGGAATTCCAGAGGTTAGGGCCCAGGCAGCTGAAGGCACAGTCATCAATGGTGGAGCAATGAAAATCTGAGATGCACAAGAGGCTGGAATTGGAGGAGCAAGAAGATCTTGCAGGGTTGCAGGGCTGGAGGGGTTTACAGAGATAGGGACAGGTGAGGCCACCAAGGGATCAAAAAAAAGGATAAGAGTTCTAAAATTGAAGTATTGCTGGACTCGGATCCAACATGGGCCAGCGAGCACAGGCATGATGGATGAACAGGATCTGGTGTGTTAGTATGCAGGCAGCAGATCTTTGAATGAGCTTGTTTAGAGAGCGCATAAGGTGAGAGGCCAGCCAGTAGAGCATTGGAATAGTCAAATCTAAAGGTAATAAAGGCAGGAATGAAGGTTTCAGCAGCAGATGAGCTGAGACAGGGACAGAGTCGGTCCATGTTACTTGGGTGGGATTTGGTGGTCTTGGTGATTGACAGTGCACAGGGAGAAGGATAGAGTTGGTGACCAGGGAACAAGGTTTGTGGCAGGAATTGAAGAAAATAGCTGTGACCTTCCCAATATAATTAGAAAAAATTCCTACTCTGCCAATGCTAGGTCTTGAACAAGCACTATGACAAATCTGAGGCAGTCCAAAGATGGAGAAAGTTTTTTTTATTCATTCCTGGGATGTGAGCATTGCCACCATTCATTACCCATCTCTAATTGCCCTGTTGTAGTGAGCTGCCCTCTGGTACTGCTGGAGTTCAAGAAGGCAGCTCAATATCACCTTCGCAAGGGTAATTCGGGATGGGCAATAAACATCCCATGAATGAATAATAAAGAAGTATAGAAATTACTTACATTTTTTCATATTATGTATTAAAATCCAGTTTTGACACTCTAGCTCTTTAGGAATTTGAATAAAGATTAAAACTGAGTAGTATTTTAGTAAACTTGTTAAATGCTTTGCAAAACTACTCCATCAAAGTTGTCGTGATATAATTACTTTTTTACACTTTTAATAATTAAATCTGCATTTTTTAACTGGAGAATGTCAATGCATTATTGGGCTTGACTAATTTGGTAGTGTGTGGAGATGCAATCGTGCTAATCCTTCCTCTGTCTGATAGGTGGAAAGCTCATTGAACGTTTATTATGTTGAGAAAATTCAAGCAATTGGGATAAAATCTATGTAAGAAATGAACATTGGAATGGTTTAGATAACTAACACAGTATGATGAGTTGAAAGCTTTGAAAATTCTGGGTAGATGGACAGCATCAAAAGTTTTTCTACAATTTGTAGCATCTTTTTGATGTTCACTCAAGGCGTCTGAGAGCAATAATATTATGACTGCAAATAGAGAAGACCTCTGTTTAACTGCATAAATGCAGCAAAGGATTTTCAGCGTTAACCCTGCTATAATGGCCTGAGACAAGTGGTGAGATCACAATTTGGATGAGCGTGATTATTTGCTAACTACAATACATAAATGGAACGGGTTCTTAACACCATGTGCACTCTGGCATTATCGCATTACTGGGATCCTTTGTTGCTTCCCAGACAGGAATATAAAAGCAATCTATCCCATAGTGAAACTGGCTCCAGAAGCATTTCCCTGATAAGGGGAACCCCTGCCCTTCATGAGTGCCTGGTCCAGTGGGCTTAGCTGTATGGCTAATCCTCAGAAAATGGTTTGATTATTGCTGACCAGAAATGGCAAAATGGTATTTTTTCTTGCTATCAAACTCTATTAATTCCTTAGGTAGGTTACAGCACAATTTCTCAAATGACATGTAGATGATACAATGTTTGTATTTTAATAATGTTGTGCTGGCAACCTTTTTACAGGGGGACAGGAGAGAAACTGAAAATTATAATTTTAAATGTACCACTAATTCTGTAATTATTATAACACCAGAACATTTGCCAATGCAGTACAGCCACTATATGTTTCCCTAACAATGCAGATTTCAGGTTAGTTTTATATATTAAAAGTCACCTCAACTTTTTTTCTGGGTTAGATAACTTCAGTGAAAGATGGTCAAATTGAAACAAAGTGAAAACAGGAATGATGTTATTATGCCAAGTATTTTCATACAAATCCAGGCAATTTTAACATGTAAATTCTGTTTCTTTGTAGATTTCTTACATTGATTTACCAGGACCTACAGGACGGAGGGTGGAACGCCGTTTGGCCATTAACCATATGCAGGATATAGTGATTTGCTGGTGGAAGACAGCTAATGGAGACGTTTGGCCTTGGTCTCCAATATCCAGCGAAAGTGACCGAGCTAATGTGGTGTTGTTAAGCTGCACAAATGGCAGACTTGAGGTAAAATATTTCATAAACTACGATTACAGTGAAATGAACAAATTTATATTACATGATGTGTTTTTCCTTTTTATCCCAGGTCTGTAGTACTATTTTTAAAATTTCTTATGGAGGGTATTTTGGTAAGTTTTTCTTTATTCTATCCCCTACTCTAGTTGCCTGACAGAAGCCCCAATAACTGAGGGTCAGGTGCACATTCCGTTTCCAGACTGCTGCAATGCCCATAAGACCAGCTTTTTCGGGACCCTGAAACTAACCAGGGATGATCTATCCACTTGATATGGGCATCATTGAGAAGTGCACCAGGGGTGATCTACCCACTTGATATGGGCATCATTGGGAAGTGAACCAGGGGTGATCTATCCAGTTGATATGGGCATCATTGAGAAGTGCACCAGGGGTGATCTATCCAGTTGATATGGGCATCATTGGGAAGTGCACCAGGGGTGATCTATCCAGTTGATATGGGCATCATTGGGAAGTGCACCAGGGGTGATCTATTCTGTTGATATGGGCATCATTGGGAAGTGCACGAGGGGTGATCTATTCTGTTGATATGGGCATCATTGGGAAGTGCACCAGGGGTGATCTATTCTGTTGATATGGGCATCATTGGGAAGTACACCAGGGATGGTCTATCCAGTTGATATGGGCATCATTGGAAAGTGCACTAGAGGTGATCTATCCAGTTGATATGGGCATCATTGGGAAGTGCACCAGGGATGGTCTATCCAGTTGATATGGGCATCATTGGGAAGTGAACCAGACAAATACGATTCTGCTTCCATTCCTAACTCATGGCTTTACAGTTATTTAGATCTGTTTTATATTATGCTTGGAGCCAATTGTAGGTAAAGCTTTGTTCATAACCCAGATGTAACATAAAATTTTATTACAAGATTTTTTTTTAACTATATGAAATGGATTTTCTGTTCATGTCTAATTAAGCTGATGATTGTGATTATGTGTGCCACAGTGTGAAATCAAAACAGCTACTTCGGTTAACACACCCTGAAATAAATCCTCAATTTTTCTTCAGAGAGCCAAAGATTTCAATCATAGCCATCTGACTTATATGTTTTCTTTGTTACATTTTCAATCTGCAAGTTAAGCCAATTTTCTACTCAGAATGTACTGTTTGAACCTATTATTTGCTCTGGTATGTGATTTTCATGGACCTTCTTGCAGTGCCTATGCAAAGGATGTGTAAAATTGAAACTCATAAACATCACACTTTGAGGTACTTTACTTGATTGTAAGTTTTAAAAAAAACATTAATGGGAATTGCTCAATTGCAGGAAGATAATCAATCACTGTGCTTTCTTTGAATGAATGTGATTCAGAAGCTGTGACAACTCATAGCTCTTCTCCTAATATAGGCTAGATATATTTTAAATGGTTTTGCTCTGGTCTTTATTGAAGGTGCATACTTTCATCACACCTTCAACCAGCGCTTTCTTTGCTATTTGCATTTTGTTTTACCCCAGTTGTTTTCATCCTTATCTTCTCAATAATGGTCATTGATTCCTTTCCTATTGCCTAGTTTTAAGAGTAAGAGGGATGGAATTATACTTATCTGCAAATTGGAAGTCCAGGCTTATAGGTAAATAGATTAATCAATACCTGTTTTCTCAGGGCTTTTATGTAGTTATTTTAACATTTTAATAAATGGTTCCATGACAAAAATTGGCTTTAAAAAACTGAAATTACAATGACTGTATAGTCTTTTCAGATTCTGCTGTTTCTCGAACTGCCGAAGATTAAGTCCTGCTTAGGGATTGTTAATAGCTAATGTTTTTTTGTAGAAAGTTAATTAGTAAAAAGGTCAAAGGATCTAAGAGGGCCAATATCTGTATAATGGTGTAGATTTTCAGGTCTGTATCTGGGCACAGCAGGATCTGGTACTGCCTGATTTGTAAAAAGTGTTGTCCCCACAGGAACCTCTCACATTAGCCTAATTTTAATACTTTCAATAAAATTTTGACTTTTAAGGGCTGCTGACAGAGGATGAAGGGAGCATCTAAAGGGATGCAACTATGTAATAATAAGTGGCCACATGAGGCAAATATTGTTTGTTTTCAAAAGGCTATGCATAATTTCAAAGCCGATTTGAGTCTTTTTGAAGGCCTTTTGTGATTGCCAATACACAGTGACCAATACAATAAATATAACATGAATCAGAATCTTGGGCTAGTGGTAATGAAGGACAGAACTCAAACTTTGTTTTGTCTTCCATTGCTCGCCACCTCTCCTCCCTGCCCGGTCCTCTTTCTTCTTTCCCTCCCCCTTAGCTCCTCTCCAACCACCTTTCACATTCCTCTTTCCTCTCCCTTTCTTCCTGTTCCCCACATCCCTTGCTACCATTTCCCTCTCACCACTACCCATCCACCTTGCGGACATGGATCCAGTTGTCTTACCACTTTCTAACCTGCTTTACATGAATATTGGACTGCAATACCACAACAGATCCACTAGTGTTCAATTCAAAGTTTAAATCACCCTACCATGTGCATAGCTGAATACATGGGAATGATTCTAACCCTGCTCGCCTGATGGGAAACACTGCAGTGCACTTCCCACTCAGTTTGTGTAATGTTCCTACTGGCCGCTGTTTTAGTCAGACTTTTTTTTTAGCTGTTTGAGGCACTGGCTGGGGGCAGACAGGGATCTCATGAATACAGGAAAAATTGGGTCCCGGGGTGCAACAGAACCGCAGTGCCATTTTAACACAAAATTATTGCCCAACACCACCCTGCCAGTAATATCTAGCGGGACTGGTCTTTTCAGAACCACTGAAGCAATATTTAAAGGGGCACTGGCCTACAGGTAAGTGGATCACAGGACCTGTGCTATTGTGCTGTTGGAGGAGGATTTCTAGCTTCCAAAACACTTATTTATGTGACCTTTTTGCTTTGCTGTCTCCTCAGTGAGTGCTGCCCACTTATCACAGGCGCTATTATTGCCAGCTCATGTTGGATGGAGAAAGAATTGTCTTGTTAGATGCAGTGGCCTCAGCACAAATGGCTGCTGCACATAGTAGAGGACAGGGGTGAGAGGGTGAGGTGTGGTGCTTGGTAGAGGCTTTCCCTAGCACTGAGCATTACAATGCATTCATGGATGTATCTGAAGAGCCATGCACCTAGAGGCTGTGTTTCTCCAGGCAAAATGTTACAGACCTTCACGGCCTGCTGGGGTCGAAAAATTGGCCTGCTTAGTCCCATGAAGATCCATGACAGAAACTGGGAGTCGAGGATGTGGTGGACCTGCGAGGGACCAACCCGGAGTGGGAGAATATAAATTGGGCCCAAGGCTCAAGGCTTACACTTACCTGGGAATCAGAGAGGCAGTAGATCTGTAAGGAACCAGCCCAGAGCACGATAATATAAATTGGGGCCGAGGCTTGAAGCCTACACCTACCGAGGAATTGGAGAGGCCCACCTGTCAGCTGCTCAGAACCAGCCCACACAGACTTTGAAAGAAGAGTGGGAAAAGAAGTGACATCAAAATAAAGAAGCAATTTGATTGGTTGGAGAAGAAACTAGCTGTTTGGTGAGTATCTACTGGGTATCTAGTAAGTGGTTAAGGCCTATTCTATTCCTAAGGTTTAAAATAGTATAGGAACTGTATTTTTGGTCAGTAAGGGTTGCACAGTCAGGAGACTACGCCTGACTGAGACATAGACAGAGTGAGTAGTAAATTAGGTTCACGTGGAAATTCTGTGTATGGGGGAAATGTTGCTTTAAGTAAGGCTTATTGCAACTAGTAAAGTATGTTAATTATTCAGATTTACTGGTACTAGTAAGGTTTATTAATAGTTCTAAGGTTTTTAAGTTAGGGCCAATTGAAATAAGGCTAACATAAACAAACCAAAGTAAAATAAAGTTAATGTAAGTGAAGTAAAGACATGGCAGGGCAGCTCAATCGCATGAAATGCGCAGCCTGTAGTATGTGGAAATTCGTGGCTGATACCCATGACCTAGACAATCACATGTGCAGGAAGTGTTACCAACTGCAGAAAATTGAGCTCTGGGTTTCGAAGCAGTGCCTGGAGTCATTGTGGCGCATCCGCAAGGCTGAGAGCTATGTGGATACAGAGAGGTAGTCACACAGCAGATTCAGAGCATGGAGCCAAAAATGGAATGGGAAACCACAGGCAGTCCAAGAGAACCAGGCAGGTAGTGCAGCTGTCCCCTGAGGTCACGCTCACTCATCAGTTTTCCATTTTGGCTGCTGGTGAGGGTGTTGGTTTCTCAAAGGAATGCAGTCAGAGCCGGGTTTGTGGCATCACGGGCGGCTCAGCTGTACAGGAGGAGAGGAAGAAGAGGGGAAGACCAGTATTAATAGGGGATTCATTAGTTAAATAAACAGATAGGCATTTCTATGGCCGTAAACATGACTCCGGGATCGTATAGTGCCTTCCTGGTGCCAGGGTCAAGGATGTGATTGAGTGGCTGCAGGACATTCTTTTGGGGGGGGAGGTGAACAGCCAGAGGTTGTGGTCTGCATCGATACCAATGACTTGAAAGGGGATGAGGTCCTGAAAACATACTTCAGGGAGCTAGGAAGGATGTTGAAAAGCAGGACCTCTAAAGCAATAATCTCAGGATTGCTTCCAGTCTCACATTCTAGTGAGCATAGAAACACGAGAATTGAGAGATTGAACATATGGCTGGAGAACTCGTGTAGGAGGGAAGGCATCCGGTTTCTGAGGTATTGGGAGTGGTTCTGGGGCAGATGGGACCTGTACAAGATAGACAGGCTGCATTTTAGCAGGGCCAAGACTAACATCCCTGCAGGGAGATTCACTCGTGCTGTCGGGGAGGGTTTAAACTAGATCGGCAGAGGGATGGGAACCTGAGGGGTAGCTCAGATTGGATGGAAGCAAAACTGATAAAGGGAAGTAAAAAAGCAGAAAGCAAAAATAAAAGGCAGATGAAACATAGGCAAGCATCAAATAGGATCAGAATCAAGAATAATGTTAAAAAAGTAGAGTTAAAGGTACTCTATCTGAATTCACATAGCATTCATAAAGTTGATGATTTGGATGCACAAATTAAGACAAATGGGTATGATTTAATTACCATTACGGAGACATGGCTACAGGCTGACCAGGATTGGGAATTTAATATCCAAGGATATTCAGCATTTAGGAGTTTTAAGCAAAAAGGAAAAGGAGGTAGAGTAGCACTCTTAATAAGGGACAAATCAGTACGTTGGTAAGAGAAGATCTTAGATGTAGAATCATTTTGGATGGAGCTCAGAAGCAGCAAGGGTTGGCAGACATGTTAGGAGTTGTTTATAGGCCACCAGACTGTAGTGGTAATGTTGGGTATGGTATAGAGGAAATTAAAGTTGCATGTAACATGGGTAATACAGTAATAATGGGCAACTTCAATTTACACATAGACTAGGTTAACAAATCAACACTAATGCTGTGGAAAATGAATTCCTGGAGTGTGTATGAGATGGGTTTCTGGAGCAGTACATTGAGGAGCCATTGGGCTATTTTGGATTTAGTGTTGTGTAATTAGAAAAGCTAATTAATAACCTAGCTGTAAAGGAGCCTTTGGGAAATAGTGACCATAATACGATAGAATTTTGCAATAAGTTTGAATGCAATATAGTTCATTCTCAAACTATGATCCTAAATCTGAAGAAAAGAAATTATGAAGATATGAGGGGCAAGTTGGCTGTGCTGGATTGGGAAAATAACACTAAAAGATTTAACGGTAGACAGGCAATGGCTAGTATTTAAAGATATATTATACGTGGTCGACAACAGTTATACATTCCTTTAAGGCACAAACAACCAAAAGGAAAGGTAAATCAACTGTGGTTAATGAAAGAAGTGAAAGATTGCATTAGATCAAAGGAAGTGGCCTATAAGATTGTCAGAAAAAGTGGTAAACCTGAGGATTGGGAGCAATTTAGAACCCAGCAAAGGAGGACCAAGAAACTGATTAAGAAAGGGAAAAGAGAATATGATTGCAAACTAGCGAGGAACATAAAGGCAGACTGTAAAAGCTTCTTTAGGTATGTGAAAAGGAAAAGATTAACGAGGACAAATGTGGGCCCACTACAGGTGGGGACAGGAGAATTTATAGTGGAGAACAGGGAAATGGTGGAGAAACTAAACAATTACTTTGTGTCTGTCTTCACAGGAGAAGATACAGAAAATCTCCCAGATATACTGGCCAAAAAGGGATTTGTGGAACTTAGGAACTAAAAGAAATTAGTATTAGTAAAGAGGTAGTACTTGAAAAGGTAACTGGACTGAAGGTTGATAAATCACTGGACCAGATGGGCTTCCTCCCAGAGTGTCGAAAGAGACAGCTGGAGAGATAGTGGATGCATTGGTGGTTATCATTCAAAATTCTATAGATTCTGGAAAGGTCCCTGCAGACTGGAAAGTAGCAAATGTATCCCCGCTATTTAAGAAGGGAGGAAGAGGGAAAATGGAGAATTACAGATCTGTTAGTCTGACGTCAGGTGTAGGGAAATGTTAGAATCTATTATAAAGGATGTGATAGCAGGACATTTAAAAAAGAATAGTAAAATTGGGTGGTCAGCATGGATTTATGAAGGGAAAATCATGTTTGATGAACTTTTTGGAATTTTTTAAAGATGTTACTTAGCATGGATAAAGGAGAACCAGAGGATGTGGTGTATTTGGACTTTCAGAGGCTTTTGTTAAGGTCCCACACAGGAGGTTAGTGAATAAAATTAGAGCGTGTGGGATTGGGGAAAATGTACTTGTGTGGATTGAGAATTGGTTAACAGACAGAAAACAGAGAGCAAGAATAAATAGATCATTCTCAGGATGGCAGGCTGTTACAAGTGTAGTACTGCAAGGATCAGTGCTAGGTCCACAAAATGATTTAGATGTGGGGACCAAATGTAATATTTCCAAATTTGCTGATGACACCAAACTGGGTGGAATGTAAGTTGTGAGGAGGTTGCAAGGAGGCTTCAAAGAGGATTTGGACAGAATAAGTGAATGGGCTAGAACATGGCAGGTGGAATAATAATGTGAATAAGTCTGAAGTTATTCACTTTGGCAGGAAAAAGAGGCAAAATATTTCTCAAATGGTGAGAGATTGGGAAGTGTGGGTGGCCAAAGAGACCTGGGTGTCCTTATTCATGAGTCACTAGCATGCAGGTGCAGTAAGCAATTAGGAAGGCAAATGGTACGTTGACCTTCATCACAAGGAGATTTGAGTACAGGAATAAAGATGTCTTGCTGCAGTTATATAGAGCCTTCTTGAGACCTTACCTTGAGTATTGTGTATAGCTTTGGTCTCCTTAACCAAGGAAGGATATACTTGCCACAGAGGGAGCGCAGCAGAGGTCACCAGACTAATCTCTGGGATAGTGGGATTGTCATACGAGGAGAGATTGAGGAGACTGGGCCTGTATTCTCTAGAGTTTCAAAGAATGAGAGACGACCTCATTGAAATTTTAAAAATTCTTACAGGGCGTGACAGGGCGGATGCAGATAAGATGTTTTCCCTGGCTGGTGAGTCTAAAACCAGGGGACACAATCTCAGGATAAGGGATAGGCCATTTAAGAATGAGATGAGGAGGAATTTCTTCACTCAGAGGGTTTTGAATTTTTGAAATTCTCTACTCCAGAGAGCTGAGGAAGCTCAATCTTTGAGCATGTTCAAATTAGAAATCGATATATTTCTGGATACAAATGACATCAAGGGATATGGAGATAGTGCAGGAATGTGGCATTGAGGTAGATGATCAGCTGTGATCTAATTGAATGGTGGAGCAGGCTCGACGGGCTAAATGCCTACTCATGTTCCTATTTCCTAAGCTTGCAACCCTGATAAGACATTATCCTCGAATCAAGGGCCAGCTGATTATGATGGCCTCCTGAACCAGGACCTGCTGCCTGCTGCACCAAGGGTGCCAAACTTTGCCAATGACTCTCAAAGTCACCACAGCTCTTAACTTCTTTGCCACTCACTTTGCCCAGTCTGCTACAGAGGACATCATCTGAATTTCCCAGTCTGTAGTACATAACTATATTAACTAGGATACCAATGACCTGTTTGCCAGAGCAGATCGGTGCATCAAATTCCTCATTGACCACATCAGTCATTAGGAGAGTCTGGGGATTTGCAAGAGTGGCTGTCTTCCCTTGCATCCAGGTGATATGTTTTAGTTTTTTAAAAAAATGATGCTGCTTTGAATGGGAAGAGGTTGTGTGATGTGGAAGAATAGTGGGATTTGGAGGTTTGGCTTCAAAAGATGTTTAAAAGCAGCACCTCAAGAGGATAAGGCCGTTAAAGAAGAATATGGGGTTTTATGGCTGGAAGTATAGAATATAAGAATTGAGATGTAATGTTGAATCAATACAGAACCTTAGTTAGACCACAGCCAGAGTAGTGTGTGCAGTTTTGGGCTCTGCACAATAGGAAAGATGTTGAGGCAATCGAGTGGGTACAGGGCAGATTCATTCAGAGTCATATGGACTGTTAACTCTGTTTCTCTCTCCACAAATGCCGTCAGACGTGCTGAATTTTTCCAGCATTTTCTGTTTTTATTTTAGATTTCCAGCATCTGCAGTATTTTGCTTTTAACTTCATTCAGATGCTGTCTTGTTTGAGCAAACATAAATACAAAGGAAGATGAGAATGTTGGGCTATTTTCATTAGAAAATAGGAGAGTATACAATGATTTGGCAGAGATGTTTAACATTATGAAGGTATGAAACAGACTATTCCTGGTAACTGAGATTTCTAGAATGAAGGGACATAGCTGTAAGAGATATAGGACAGAGTGTAAAAGGTTGTGAAGCTGTGGAATGTACTACCAGCGACCAATGGTGTACCTTTATCTTTGGTGGGGGTGTGGGGCTGTTGGGTAACACGAGCAGTAGCAGACCAGCTACTTGATATACACCTTAATGGACAGGATTGTCTGATGGGTGTGTCATGGATCCCCTACTACCCATTTTAAGCTGCCTGCAAAAGATAACTAGCTAAATTGCTCTCGCAGAGGACAGACATGGATGTGACAGGCTGAATGGCCTCCTGTTCTGTATCATTCTATGATTCTAAGATTCTTCTATGATACTAAGATGAAAGGTTTGCCCCATTTTAACATTTAAGAATAGATTAAGTAGATGAGTGAAGGAAAGGGAGAATAAAGTGATGTGAGAACAGCAGGGGAGGGGACAGGGATTATGACCAGGTGTGGAAGATAAGCTCCAACTAAGGCTGTTTCTGTGCTGTAATTTCTACATGGTCCCAGATGGTGTGGAGGTGAGTCATTCTTTCAGCAGCATTCATGTTTCTGGCATTCAATGGCTCTTTGTGGGGATGTAGAATTAGTGCTAACCATTAGTGCCACTGCCCTCCAGACAGCCTAGCATATGACTCCCTGCCTACCAGAGCCATTTTCTTACTGCCATTATCTCTGCCAGCATTATCTCCATCAGAACTTCTGAGAATCTTTCGACTTTGGTGGTTGCAGACCCCACCTCTCCCATTCTTCCTCCCTTCCCCACCACCCCACCCAGCTCTCCTCCAATAAAATTCCTCTTTCTGTTATTGCTTTTCAATTCCCAGGTACAGCTCCCATGCTTGCACCTGTCTGGCCATGCAGCTACTTCAACCATTCAACTGCTGCTGCAAACCTGATTTCTTTCCCTGCTAGCAGTGGAGACCCAGTCATGAGCAGGATTCTCATTGAAACCTCCCCTTGCATATTACATCACACCCTTCTTGAAAACATGGTTGGGTGCCAGCAGGATCAGTGGCCTGTTGGAAGTTCTGCCCATGACTTTTCTGCTGTTATCAGGAAAATCGAGCCATTTGTATCTGAACATTTTAAAATATTTTGAAATATTTTACCAACACAAGTGCTGTACAGTATTTTCCTGTGAGTTGTCTTCTGATTTCTGAATGTATAAGTAAGAACAATATAGCAACTGTTCAGTGTTATATTAACTATTCACCTTATTTAATTTGTGTAATGTTTCTCTTCCTTTTCAGATTTTAAGCTTCATACGCACAGAAGGCGATCCACTTGATGCTGGTTTCAGTATTAATCAGCCCTATCAGGTCCATACAGTAGAATGCTTTATTGGTCCAGACAAAGATCCAATGGCAGATAGCTGCATCTATGAGTGTGCTCGGAATAAATTGCAACGTGTCGCAGTCGTTAGCATCCCATTGAGGTCCAAAGCCACTTGCTGCAGCAGAAATATTATAGAAGACAAACTTGCATTAGGTTGTGAGGATTCTTCACTGATTTTATATGATGCTCATCGCAAAGTAACTTTACTAGCTCAAGCTGATCTGATCCCTTCTTTGATAGCATGGCATCCTGATGGTGCATTAATTATGGTGAGCAGCTGTCAAGGTGAAGTTCAGTGTTACGACATGGCACTGTCACCAATGAAGATGCAATTGTTAGAGGAGGACATAAAACCTGTGAGCAAGCTTCAACTCAACCAACATTTTGCTATAACAAGCAGGTTGGTTCAAATTCAGTGGACAGTTCCCCCGGTAATTCCTCCGAGCAACAACAGCCTCAATGTGCATGATCTCATGTTTCTGAGATTTGATAAAGGACCTGTTGGAGTATTTTGTTTGAAACTAGGTGAGCTCTCTGTCACTTTTCAGTACATTTATTCTCTTCTTTGTAATCTTCTATAAAAAAAATGTAAATAGTTTAAGTTCTTCAGTTTATAATTTTTTTGATTATAAAGCCACCTCCTTGAACTGCTGCAGTCCATGTGGTGTAGGTACACCCACAGTGCTGTTAGGGAGGGAGTTCCAGGATTTTGATCCAGCAACAGTGAAGGAATGGCGATATATTTCCAAGTCAGGGTGATGAGTGGCTTGGAAAGGAACTTCCAGGTGGCGGTGTTCCCATGCATCTTGTCCTTCTGTGTCGTAGAGGTCACGGGTTTGGAAGATGCTGTCAAAGTGGCCTTGGTGAGTTGCTGCAGAGCATCTTGTAGATTCTGCTGCCACTATGCATCAGTGGTGGAGGGTCTGCATGTTGAAGGTGGTGGATGGGCTGCCAATCAAGTAGGATGGTCCCAAGCTTCTTGAGTGTTGTGTGAGCCGCACTCATCCAGGCGAGTGGAGAGTATTCCATTACATCCCTTACTTGTGCCTTGTAGATGGTAGATAGGCTTTGGGGAATCAGAAGGTGAGCTACTCACCACAGAACTCCCAGTCTCTTACCTGCTTTTGTAACCACAGTGTTTATATGGCTGGTCCAGTTTAGGTTCTGGTCAATGGTGACCCCCCCAGGATGTTGATAGTGGGGAATACAGCAATGGTAATGCCGTTGAATGTCAACAGGGGATGGTTAGATTCTCTCTTGTTGGAAATATTCATTGCCTGGCACCGGTGTGGTGCAAATGTTACTTGCTATTATCACCCCAAGCTTGAATGTTGTCCTGAATTTGTTGCATATGGGTACAGACTGCTTCAGTATCTGAGGAGTCGCGAATGGTGCTGAATATTATGTAATCATCAGCAAATGTCCTCACTTATAACATTATAATGAAGCAGCTGAAGATTGTTGGGCATAGGACACTAACTGGAGGAACTCCTACAGTGATGTCCTGGGACTGAAATGATTGACCTCCAACAACCCGCACTATCTTCCTTTATGACACGAATGACTCTGACCAGTGGAGAGTTTCCCCCCCGATTCCCATTGGCTCCAGTTTTGCTAAGGCTCCATGATGCCACACTTGGTCAAATGCTGCCTTGATGTCAAGGGCAGTCACTCTCACCTCACCTATTGAGTTCAGCTCTTTTGTCCTTGTTTAGACCAAGGATGTAATGAGATCAGGAGCCGAGTGGCCCTGGCAGAATCCAAACTGAGGTCAATGAATAGGTTATTGCTGAATATGTGTCACTAGGTAGCACTCACAACAACTCCTTCCATTACTTTGCTAATAATCGAGATTTACACTGGGGCTGTAATTGGTCGGGCTGAATTTGTCCTGTTTTTTATCGCCAGGTGGATGCCAATGTCGTAGCTGTACTGGAACAGCTTTGCTAGAGACGTGGCAAGTTCTGGAGCACAAGTCTTCAGTACTATTGTCAGAATGTTGTCAGGGCTCATAGCCTTGGCAGTGTCCAGTGCCTTCAGCTGTTTCTTGATATCACGTGGAGTGAATGGAACTGGCTGAAGACTGGCATCTGTGATGCTGGGGACCTTGGGAGGAGGCCGAGATGGATTATCCACTCGGCAAGTCTGGCTGAAGATGGTGATCAAATTTAAGTATTCTTACAGACTTCCATTACTTTTCTCACAGCAAACCAGAAAGCTGAATTCCTTCACTTTTCATTTACATTTTCAGATAGCAAAATAAATACTTATGATTGGTTTATGATAGAAGCTAAAATATATTATAAACAAATAAATTAAATTAAAAAACTCTTTATTTTTAATGGAGAGATTTGACATGCCACAAATACAAATTAGCTTTTCGGGGCCAATGAGGAGTGTCTAGCAGTAATTCGGAAGTTAGTACACCATTAAAATTTTATTTACACATTATTCAAAAAGCTGCAATTTTTTGAACGTTTTTTACAGCCAGACTAACAGTGTAAGAGTGGAAGTTCTGGTCAATTCAGTGACGCTGGAGGACTTCAACAGTGCACCCTCTAGAGAAATGTACAATCAATATCAGCAACCTCTGGTTCTCTGTGTTATTTCTCAAATGTGCGGATTGCAGAAGTTGCTAACTGTTTCAATGGTATAATAATGGTGAACACTGACCGTTTTGCTGTTAATCTCACCATACAATCCAGGCACTTGCAGAATATATATGTAATGACCTGTAAAAGAAATTCAATAGTTATTTGTGTCAATCATAAGATATATATGGAAAAAAAATTGAAGCGGTCTAATGAGTGTGTAGAATGTTCAATTCATTATGTCATGATCAGGAATTTGATTATCAATTATTCAATTTGCCAGTCATATCCTATGAATTTACCATGAATTTTCCTGCCATGTGGAAACTGTATGCCATGGAAATAATTACTTGCTATGTGTTTTAAAGGTGGAGAATGATCCAGTGTTCTACTTAACCACGATGTTAGAATTTTTTCCCCAATTGTTTAAAAAAAGTCTCATTTTTAGTTTCTCTTCAAACAAAGTTTACACCACAGGAAGATGCCACTTGGTTCATGAAGTCACCTCTTGGCTTGGTTCTTTAGGCAGGAACAATGTCAGCTCTGAGATTGGATAGGTGAATGAGGGATATTTGAACAAGATGGGCCATGTTATTTGGACTATTTTCTCTGGTGGTGAATAAATATTGATAGAAATATTTAGGGTGAATGGCCTGTTTCTACATTGTAATTTCTATGGCTTGGTCACACTGAAAATTTATTACTTGGGGATTTGTACTGCAGACCCCCACAACTTCTTATTGATACGTGGCACTCTAGTCTGGTAGAGCCATGAGACCTAGACCCAAATTTTCACCAAGTTGGCTCCTTGCCTTAGTCAAAATGGCATTGGAGCTCCAATTCCAGAAGTCCTGCCCCCAAGCCCAACACCATCATTTTCGCTGGTGGATGGAGGAGGGGGAGTGGGGAGAGAAAAGAAGAAGGATGGGGGTGGGACATATTTTGCCCATCTGCAGTTCCCAGAGACAGCTGCACATTTAAAAGTTCAGCTGCCTTCACTCAGAAGCAATTTTGGTCACCCAGGTTTCTTAAACATTTGAGGGCTTTAGACATTTGAGGAAAAGGACTAAATCTGCCACAGTTCTTTGGAGGAGCCTGGTACCCCTTTGGGATGGGTCCAGTACCCTTTTGGGTTTGTTAAGATTAGACATGAATGTGGGTAAAAACTATATAACGTCTGTGGACCGAAATGAGGAGAAACTTCTTCACTCAGAGGATAGTGAACCTGTGAAATTCTCTACCACAGAACGACGTGGAGGCCAAGTCACTGAATATATTTAAGAAGGAAATAGATAGATTTCTGGACTCCAAAGGCGTCAAGGGGTTTGGGGAGGGAGCAAGAGTAGAGCGTTGAGATAGAGGATCAGCCATGATCATATTGGCAGAGCAGACTCGAAGGGCCGAATGACCTACTCCTGCTCCCATTTTCTATGTTACTGTTTCTGAGTCATTTAAATCCCCAGCTCTTTAATGTTTTGAAAAAAAGCCTGTAGTTGAAAAAAATTGGTGCTTGCAATTTCACTAGCTATTTGTTGACATAAGCCTGAGGGCTATCATCAGAGGATCAGCTTGCAATCTAAGCAAGCCATAGAAATTACAATGTAGAAACAGGCCATTAACCCTAAAAAGTTATATCAATATTTATCCACCACTAGAACATATAGTCCTAATAACATGGCCCATCTTGTTCAAATATCCCTCATCCATTGATTTAAATGGGGTCCCATATCAATAATAAGTTGTGGGGGTCTGCAGCACAAATTCCCATGTAATGAATTCTCAATCTGACTACTTCCACAACCTATCATTATGGGTGGGGATCTGTAAGTTCACAGTTTGATTGACAGCTCCAAGTGGTTATAAAGAGACAGCTGTCTTTGATGTGGGACTATGAATATAAATGTTTGTTTTGTAAAGATTTAATTACTTGAAGGGATTTAAATTTATTGAATGGGCTTTTATTAACGAGAGCATTTTTTAATATAGAGAAGTCTGTAATAGATACTTAGAATTTTATTTCATCTCAGCATGGCGTCTGAGGTCTGCCCATGGTGAATATTGGGTGAGTTGGCATGGAGGGTGTCAGGGCAAAGGGTGGTTATTGTGGAGGCATGGGTTGGTAATGATTGGCACTAAGTTGGTATGGAGGGTGTGTGGGCCATTGGGGGTTGGTGGGGAGCATGAGGTAACATGAGTTGGCATGATTGGGGCATGGGGAGTGTGTGGGAGGTGAAGGGGTGTGAGGGTTGAGGGCTAGAGAGCTGTTTTTGGTTATTATTTTTATTACCATGAGAACGAACTCCCAGAGCACCAAGGCAGGCCTTTGAACCAGCCTGTCTTGGCACCCAGCTACACTGTGGCTGCCTCCACACTGTTTCCAGGTACAGCAGGACCAACTTCAGTTAGCACACACCCCCTACTCCAGAGTGAAAATCCAACTGTTCGGGACGCTTTCTCCCGAGTCGGGATATTTGAACCTGTCATTCAGTTCAACCTGCCACCAATCTGTTTGCTTATTAAGGACTGAATTTTCAATCTTGAGTGTGCAGAGTTGGGATATTTCCCAACTTGGGAACGAATATTCGGCCCTTAATATGCAAACAGGTTGATGTCAGATTGAATTCACCTACAGACTCAATAGTTGAACCCTCAGCATGTCATGACATAACATCCTTACCTGCAGGTTCAGACCAGCATGGTCTTCTGCAATTCAGATCCCAAAGGACAAAATTGAGCAGGGCTAGGGAGGAAAAAATAATCATCATATCTAAGATCAATCCATATTTGTTGTCCCTCCTGAGTATAATGCTAAAATATTTTTTATAGCTCCAGAATTAATTAAGTAGTTTTATGCACAAGCATCATGACTTCACACAAACATCAAGATGTCATGATATGGATGAATTCCATCAAACACCAATCAGTTTTGGTGCTGCCAGTATGATTTGATCCTGCGAGCTCAAAGTAAGCAAGGAAGTAATTCACTCCAAGTCCAGTTACTGGCCTGTAAATATGCTGCACTTCCGTTTTTCATTACTTCTTTTAAAGTCATTTTGAAAAAGTTAACTTTTTTATCACAGTATTCCACTTCTATCTTGCCAAAGGCTGTTGTGGGCAGCTGTATTGTGTTCTGAAGCACTCCATTAATTACAGTTGCATGTTTGATTCATTTCTCGATGCTGCCCATTAGAAAAATGGTAAATCACCTGGTTACCTGTGAGGCATACTGCTTTCTCTAGGCACCCACATAGCTTTTTTGCTCTCCCTAGTGGTTTGACTCATGCCTGCTTCTCAGAAATCTACAGATTTTACTTCATATTGCAAACACATTTCATTTTATTTTCATTGCCAGCAGGCTGTGAGAGGGGATTTAGAGTTCTAGCTGCTAATTGCCAGCTTGTAATTTTAATTGGACTGCTTCCCTGAGCACTGTTCTTAAATCAATTAGGCAATGAGTTGTCTGTCACTTCATTCTCCTGTGTAGGTCATTTGGAAGCTCACCACCCACAAGAGGTCAATCACCCAGATGGAAGAGTATTGACAGCTACAATTAACATCTCTCACATTTTGTGATTTCTGGTACCCATTTGCCTTAAACATTCCAAAAATGTAATGACAACTTTTTCCCCTAACAATATTGCATTGTTACAAGTCACAAGACCAGAAGTGCCAGTGAGTCCTGCTCTTCTGCCGTAGTTACAAGGTTAAGCAATGTGCTGATTAATCACTCCTTGTTACTAAGATCAAATGAATTCTCAGCATTAATCGACTCCTAAATAATTAACCCCTTTTGTTCGTGACCTAGTTGTTAGGAGACTATGTGACTGACATAATTGCCTGGACCTATGGTATTTAATTCAGCGGTTTACCCCAAATTAGCATCAAACTGCTAATAAATCAAATTTGTCCTGTAAATCGTCTTATCTCAGATGTGCATTTTCTTCCCATGACAGGTGCCATATTGAGAGGACAGCTGGGTCCCACTGAACTCATCTGCCAATATATTCGTTATGAGCAAATCGATGAAGCTGTTAATATCTTGTGCGGCATGAACTGGAATACTGTGGGCTCACAGTGCTACATTTGCCTCATTGCCATTGTGGATCACCTCCTTAAACAGAAGCTTACACCAGAAAGAGAATGTGAGCTATGCACAGAATATTAAATTCACTCCAGTATTCTCCAGTTGTTTAATTTTGTTCTTCACTTTGTCTTTGCATGCTGTAAGGCTTTAGTCTATGTTGAATGGAGGTCTCTTAATTCTTATAGTGTAGCCTTTCGGTTCATGTAATGTGAGCTCAGCTGCAATAATAACATATTGTATTTATATATTGTTTTTTAATGTAGTAAAACTTTCTAAAGCACTTCACAGGAGTGTTAACAAACTAAAAATTGACAGTCAAAGAAGGAGATATTAGGATATGTGACCATAAGCTTAGGCAAAAAGAGAGATTTTAAGGAGCGTCTTAAAAGAGGATAGAAAACTGGAAGAGCAGAAAGGCTTAGAGAAGGAATTCCAGAGTTTGGAGTCTAAATGTTGAAGACACAGCTGCCACTGATGGAACAAAGGAAGTCAGGAGGTGCACAGGTTCTCTGAGGCTTGTAAGTTCAGAACAGTTTAAAATGATAGGGAGGAATAAGGTCATGGATTTGAACATGTGGATAAGAATTTTAAAATTGAGGTATTGCTGGGCCAGGAGCCAACATAGGTCTTTGCACCTGCAGAGGGGTGGTGTGCTTTTGTTGCCAATTATGTATGTAACCAGTATGGCCACACATAGCTCCTGGGAGCAGGAATTGGGGAGGGGGAAAGCAAACAAGAGGGAGTTGAGGGGCTCAGCACTTGGGGACCTAGGGTCAGGGGCGGGGTGGACGGAAGAGTAGGAGCTGACAAAAGTCGTCAGATCTGCATTGGAAACAGACGTGGACTCCAGTTCTTTCCAACTCCACATTCAGCCAAGTACATTTTACAAAACTTGGAAGTGGAAGTTCAAGTACCTGAACCACCAACACAGGCAAAATGGGCATAAGTTTAATGTTTCATGTGAGAGGGGAACCTGCATCAATCCAGCACTCCTTCTGCACTAAGTTGGTGGTTCAGTCTAAATTGTGGGTTCAGGTCCTTCAGCAGCAGTTTTGAAACCACAGCTGTCTAGTCAGAAGTGAGAGTGTTACCATGTGATTTAATTTTGTGTTCTACAAGTTGGGAGAAGTTGATGCTGGGAAATGAAACATTTCCCCTTTTCAAATATCAGGTATTTATTACACAGTTGGATGCAGAGTGAAGCTTTGTCTCATTTGTCCTGATGATATATTTTGATTCCAGCCTCAGAAATGCACCAACTCCTGAACCATTTTTTTCTTCTCCCATAGCAACCAAACATTGACTTGTGGCAGTTTTAACCCTAGTTTGTCATGCCCCACACCCATTAGTAACTGGGCCAAGACTGCTCCAAAATAATTCTTCATTTCTAAATGTAACTAAATGCTTATCCCAAGACTGCTGTTGTATTTTTGATTTTTTTTAAATTATTTTTCTCCCTTTATTTCTCTCTTTACTTCTCATACTGTAAATTTTTTAGTTGTGGCCCTGCTTGTATCAGTGCTTCCTGGATACCTAGAGCAAAGGGCTTTCCAATTATCCTTTCATTCTTGACTTCTGCTCAGCATTCCACAATAGTTAACGTTGTTGCACATGAAAACGTTCTATTGTAATATGTTTTGGAGGGAAGAGTAAGGAGAGAAAATAGAAACTAAATGATAAAGCTTTTAAAGACATAAAAAAGCAGAGAAAGGGTTTGCATTCATTAATCTTTAAAAGTAGGAGCACAAGTTTTAGTAAATTGGGGCAGAGAGTACAAAAGCAAATATGTAGTGGCAAACTTAAACAAATCATTGGTCAGGCCAGAGAATATTCTGTCTGGTTTTAAGCTCCCAAATGGATGTCAAGACCACATAGAGGCTACAGAATATATTTGCACAGAATACCAGGCTTTAAGTATGAGGAGAAACCATAGAACATTGACAGTTAAGAGGCAATCTGATTGAGATATTCAAAATGCTGAGGGGTTTTGATAAAGGTAACTATGGAAGAATATGTCCACTGTGAGTTGGGGCACTCAGCTGGTTAAAATGTGGCAAAATTAAACTCCTCTTCACCCTAACCCTAAACTGTTGACCCCATTCAAGTTGTGGGACCAGGTAGGATTGACTAACCCTCCCAGATTGGAACCCAGATCTCCTGACTATTGCTGCTCATGGCCCAGGAGATCTCAATTTACATTTCCTGTTTCTGTCACCCTCTGCAATATAGAGTGCCAGACCGACTGGTGTGTCTGAACAATCGCGGGAAGAGTTGAGGAATTGGGTGGAGGAGGGGTAGAATTTGGGGAAAGAGCCTGAAGAATAGCAGTTGGGCAGTGGCAATGGGAGGGGTAGAATCCAAGCCTATCTCTGCTGCAGATCTGAAGACATTTGCCAGCTCTCATTCTTTCCCCCGAACCCTGGCTGCCAACTGCTGAGCCCCTCAATTCCCTCTTGCTTGCTTTCCCCCTCCCCCAATCCCTGCTCCCAGGAGCTATGTGTGGCCATACTGGTTACACAATTCTAAATGCATCTCCAATAGCCTGTTATTAAGCAACAATAGTGCACCACCCCTCTGTAGGTGCAAGGACATATGTTGGCTCCTGGTCCAGCAATACCTCAATTTTAAAACTCCTATCCACATGTTCAAATCTATGACCTCGTTCCTCCCTAACATTTTAAGTGTTTTGAACTTACAATCTTCAGCGAACTTGTGCACCATCCACCTTCCTTTTCTCCACCAGTGGTGGATGTGCCTTCAACATCTAGGCTCCAAGCTCTGGAATTCCTTCTCTAAACCTTTCTGCTCTTCCAGTTTCCTATCCTCTTCTGAGACACTCCTTAAAATCCCTCTTTTTGACTAGGCTATAGTCACCTATCCTAATATCTCCTTCTTTGGCTCTGCCAATTTTCAGTTAGTTAACACTCCTGTGAAGTGCTCTAGAAAATTTTACTACATTAAAAGTGGGTGATATTGGGGAAGAAGGTGATGCAAAATGGCAATGGCAGGGGTGGTGGTGGAGGGAGAGAGAGGGAGAGACTGGGGGCTAGGGAGGGGAATTAATACTTCCTTGGGAAACCAAAAGGCTGACTGAGGAATGGGCTGGATATGTGGATCGATGTTTTCTGCAGAGCTGGGAGCAGCAGCAGCAACTTGGTGAGTGGGAGCATTACCAAAAGAGATGCAGCCAGCTGGGTAAGCGCATCCTGGAGAGCTTACCAACGGGATTGGTGACAGGGGTTTTCCACTGGGAAAAACCAAGACCACATATGACTATTGAGGCAAACTAGACTATCATTTAAAAGCGAATGGGATCAATTTTTTAAAAGATGGAATATGAAAGGATCCTGGAGTTTACCCTCTCCACTGTCCTCAGATTCCCCTCCCTCTCTATGCCTTGCATTGTTCTCCCTTCTCTGTTACCCCTTCCAGTTTCTCCACCCACCATTTTCCCTCTTCACCTACTCACCGTGGCTCCTGGTTCTCAAATCTTTTCGCACAACAGCTGGGTGTAAGGGAGGTTTTTAGGTTTTATTTTTAGTGTTCTTTAAAAAGAGAAAATTAGTGGGAAAATTGAATTCCAATTTTTAAAAAAGTTGCATTTTTATAGCATCTTTCATTACCAACAGATATCTCAAAGTGCTTTACAGCCGACGAGGTACTTTTGAAGTGTAGTCACTTATAATGATAACAGACAATTTGCTTAGAGAAAACTCCCACAAACACTAATATCATAATCACAGATAATCTGTTTTTGTAATGATGATTCAGGGATAAATATTGGCCAAGGATAACTCCCCTGCTCTTCTTTGAAATAATGCAATGCGTTCTTTTATGTATACCTGAGAGTGCTGACACAGCCTCAGTTTAACATCTCATCTGAAAGCAAGCACCTCTGACAGTGCAGCACTCCTTCAGCACTGCACTGAGTGTCAGCCTTGACTTTTTTTTTACTCAAGTCTTGGAGTAGGACTTGAACCCGTAACCTTCTGACTCAGGTGAGAATGCTACTCACTGAAGCACACGGTTTACCAGCCATATAAATACTGTAGCTACAAGAACAGCTCAGAGGCTGGCAATTCTGCAGTGAGTAACTCACTTCCTGACATCCCAAATGTTATGATCCCAGCTGAGGTTACTCCTGGACAAGCTTGATAGATCCTAACTTTTATTTATTAGTTTAGATATGTGGAGAATAGCTACTGAATAGAGGCGTAGGAGTCAGTTGATGAACTTTTAATAAAAGGATAAGACATTTATTCAACAAGAAAAGATGAATTATATGACAATATTCCTTCATCCACAACTATACCTTTACAGATGTATACCGAATTGTAAGGATGACACAAGCTACAAAAACTATCTTATACTCTAATGTTCAAAGTAAGTACCCCAGCCCATGTAAACCTATGGCACCCTGTGGTCAGACACACCACACTCTGAAACCAAGTGACAGAAGCCACCTCAAACAGATGCTATGGATCTCTCCTCAACTCCCTCTAGACGCTTATCACCCCTGAGCCACCCGGTCTCACTGCCCTCTGTCCTTCACATGAGGGTTTCCAATTCCATTCTCCAAGATCTCGTCTTGGAATCTTCTCCTAAACTGATGCTTTCTCTCAGGTGCTTTCCGCAAGGGTTCACCTCCAGGGTTTCGAACTCTCCTTCTGATGTTCCTCTTCCCTGGGTCACCACATCATTCAAGCTGTCTTCCATGCACTCTCTCTCACCAACTCAGTGTTAACAGTACACCACTGCTTCACACGCCCATAGCAAAGAATTACAGACCTTCAGTTGTCTCTTTGGACCTCCTTGCTTCTTGCAAGCTGTTCTCACTTTAAATCTGCTTTCTGCAGCTTTTGTCTCTTTAAGTCTGAAGCTTGGAGCCTTTCTCTCTGCCCCTTACTCTTAACTTCACTTAAAAGAACCTTTTCTCAGATTCCTATCCTTCCTTTGACTAGAAGGTCTTTGGGCTTTCCCCTCTTCTACTCTCCTGGATTTCTGGGGGTTTTCTTAGCTTGGGACTGCCATCTGCCCTTCCTAGGCTGCTTCTGTTTCACAGTTGTCTTCAAACCAAGTGAATTCCAACAGCTTCCCAATCAAAACTGTTGTTTCTCTTCTTCTGTGTCTCTCTGTGGGAGGGACCTGCCTCTCTGGCCCCCTGTTGCTAGGCAACAGTCCAAACCTTCTACCCTTGTATGTTTACCTTTACTTTATAGGAGTCGTAAAACTCCTCATTAGAAATGCAAGCACCCTTTTAAAGTGAAACTAAAACTCAATTTGACCTTTCTTAACACACAGATACAGAAATACAAATCAAACTTAAACTTTAAAGCCAAAACTCATTCTTAACATCCCTACATACAAATATAACTTACTTAAACTATCTCTATTTCCTAACACCAAAGCCTGTCCACCATCTACAAGGCACAAGTCAGGAGGGTGATGGAATACTCTCCACTTGCCTGGATGAATGCAGCTCCAATAACACTCAAGAAGCTTGACTCTATCCAGGACAAAGCAACCTGCTTGATTGGCACCCCATCCACCACCTTCAACATTCACTCCCTCTACCACGATTTACAGTGGCAGCAGTGTGTACCATCTACAAGATGCACTGCTGCAACTCACCAAGGCTCCTTCGACACCACTTTCCAAACCCGTGACCTCTACCACCACCTAGAAGGACAAGCAGCAGATGCAAAAGAACACCGCCACCTGCAATTCCCTCTCCAAACCACTCACCATCCTGACTTGGAACTATATCACCATTGCTTCATTGTCGCTGGGTCAAAATCCTCCAAAGGCAGTGCAGCTCACCACCACCTTCTCAAGGGGCAATTAGGGATGGGCAATAAATGTTGGCCTAGCCAGTGACACCCACATCCATGAACAACTTAAAAAAAACTGATAGACAACCAGGTAAATTGATGGCAAATTTTGAACAAGAAAACAAGCAAGAGATTTGAAAAAGTTGCAGTTAAACTAAATAATGACCCACAGATATTTACATGGTTTATTGATGCCACTTTCATTAGGCTGATCAGGCTTAACCAGGCTTAACCTAAATAGTTTATTTGAATTAAAAGTAAAATTGAAGAAGCTATAATTGTTGAACCTTTTACCACTGCAATGGTGAGATAGTGAAGATTGTGCTGGAGATTCAGCACAAGGATCAGATTTTTTTTTAACTCTTGGGATGTGTGCATCACTGGTTAGGCCACCATTGAGGCATTTAAGGGTCAGCCATGTTGGTGTGGGACTGGAGTCACATGTAGGCCAGCAGATTTCCTTCCCTAAAGGACTAGGTGGGTTTTTAACAACAATCGACAGTGGTTTCATGGTCATCATTAGACTTTTAATTCCAGATTTTCTTTTTTATTGAATTCAAATTCCACTGTCTGCCATGGTCGGATTTGAACCCAGACCTCGAGAGCACTGCCCTGGCTCTCTGGATTACCAATCTAGTCACAATACCACAATGTCACTGCCTCCCCTTATCTATTTTAGAGGTAACAATGCCCTTGGTACATGGCCTAACTCAGCCTTTGATTTCTATTTTGTAAATCTTGTAAAAGATATGTGAAATAAGTCACCAAGGAAGACAAATATGGGTTAATAAGTTTTTAAGCACAAAATTACTGCTGTGATTTTGATGGTTTTATTGCAAGTTTCTTTTTAAAATAATGCTTTAATTCTGCAGCATATCTTGAAGCAAGTCTTGGAACATTTTATGCCCCTACAAGACCCTTGACTGATACAACTGTGTTAGAATACAGGGATCCGATCAGTTGCTATGCCAGGCGTTTTTTTCACCATCTGCTCAGGTGAATAATAATATCACTATCTGCACTTGGTGATTGTATTTGTTATTTTCATAGATACTGTAGGTTAGAAAGAATAAGTTGAACTACAAAAGACAGACTTCATCTTTTATAATGTGGGTAAAATTGAAGGTCACTTAACACACCTTAATGTTAAGTGTTAAAATGTTTCAGCCTCAACTGAATCAGCTGGGTTGGAGGTGCAGTGAGCTCATAATGTTATTTAATAACTGTTCCAATTCTATGATGTGTTAAAGCTTATGCATGGGAATTCATTAGTTCCCAATTTAGAAAGCCCTGGTCAAACTTGTGAATTATGTTCATTTTTTCCCAGTTTGTTTATGATTACTACAGATTCTCCACTACTGTGCAATCAAGGCTTTTGTGTCAACATTACTTGAGCAAAGCTAGCCTGTAGTGCATGAACTAACTGGCTCTAAATTTCCTCCTGTCAGCCTATTTGAATAATTATTCATAGTTGCCTGTGCAGTTTGACCTCATGAAAGGACCAAATCTTAAGGGGGAAGTGGGAAGACTGGTCAGCAAGCCCAGTTAAAGGGATTTGAACTCTTAAAGGTAAGTGGATGTGTATGTGGGGGGAACTAATGTTCCAGCTGTTATTAGCCTGGGTAATGAAGATGGATAAATGCTAGGTTTTAACAAAATGAAAGGAAGAGTAATGTTGAGGCACATGACATTCTTTGGGGAAGTGATGGAGTATTACCGCGCATGTTTGATGGATGACAACTGGATGTGCAACCATAAAAGTTATGTGCAAGGAGGGCTGCCCTTCTTCAGGACAACCTCTTGAGAGGACAGCACTGCACCATCCAAGCAGCTGGTGGTAATGAAGCTCAGTGTTAGTGACACTACCCACAGGTCTTGGCAACAGATGCAGCAGATGATGGCACACTTAAAGAAACCTGACAAGAAAAGACCGTGCAATATTAACAATTTCAAAAACAGCCCAAGATTTCATAGCATAAAGTGTTGACTGTCAACATATTCCACTTTTACTACTCACCCATTGAAAGCATCATGAGCTGAATTTTTTGAGCCCCCCCCCCCCCCCATAAAATGGGGATGGTAGGGGAGGAGGGGCAGGGGTGGGTGGGTGAGGCATTGAAAATAACAGTGCTGGGCAGTGTTGATTTCAAGGCATCGATTCCAGTGCCAGCAATAATGACCAGTGCAGGGGAGGGTGGAACAGGAATCCCACTCTCGCTCCAATTCAGCACAATTAAGATAGTTTAAAAGCTCGTTAGGAGCTTAAAAAGTTCAACTGATTTTTAAAAGGCGGACATGTTACTTGCACCTTCAGAAACAATTTATCTGAAGGCAGGCAGGTACAGAGTGGGGAGCCATTCATGGTTCACTCGGGGCATCACCACAGCCCAATAAGCGGGTCCAGGTCAGTGAGGTGTGCTAAGTTGCACAGTTGGTGGCAGAGTGGACATGGCATCCAAGCTTTGAATAAGGTCGACAAGCCCCCCGCTCCCCACCCCCCCCAGCATCACAGGGGCAGAAGAGCAAAGGACAAGCTTGCTAAAGACAATTAGGTGGTACCTGCCCAGAAGACAGTTTCCAGCTGGCAATCGTGGCACGACTGTCAGATTTTGGGTCCAATGATGATGAGGGGAAACACCCTTTGTATGAAAGGCGGAGCCCCGTGCATCAGCAGGGCACAGGAGAGGGAAAAGAGGGTGAGAAGACAAAGGAGGCCAAACCCTCAACACAGGATAGAGCAACGAAGATGAAGCTACCTGGAGTTGAGAGACCATCTCCAGGAAGATGGCCACAGACTATTTGTGTCCTTGTCACCAAGGACCTCAGATCTCATGGTGCTAGTCACCACCAAAACCAGTGGCTATCAAATCACAGTGGCATTGAACATCTTTGCTTCTGGTTTCATCTGAGGATCTGTTGAAGACTTTTGTGGCATCTCAAAAACAGCTGAAAACCAGTGCAGCTCATGGTCACTGATGCCGTCTTTGCCAAATAGCACATTCATTTAATGACAGACATGGGCTCACAGGCATTGCATTTCACCTTCATTGCTTGATTCCCCTGGGTCCAGGGCATCATTGATTGGGCCCATGTGGCCATCAAGGCACCCAGCAACTGGCCAGTGAGATCCCTCAAGAGGAAGGGTTTCCACTCCCTCAATATCCAACTGGTCTGCAACAACAACAAGAGCTTCCTCCACGTGTGCACTGCTACTCCTTCAAGCTCTGCAGTCCAGGCTGCCTCAGATTTTCACTCCAACCCCCAAAGTGCATGGATGGATCCTAAGGAACAAGGGAAATCCCTTGGAAGTAGCTACTGACACCTCTACGGAAACCCAAGACAGAGACATAGAGGCAATACAACCAATGCCATTGAGGACAACCATTGAGTAGGACATCAGGTTTCTGAAGATATGATACTGGTGCCTGGATCATTCAAATGATGCCCTCCAATATCTCCTTAAAGGATCTCAGTCATTGTAGTGATCTGCTGTACCCTCCAGAAAGGTGTAAAATGTTAGGATTCTGAGGCTCAGGTTCATTGAGGGTAGAGCAGGAGGTAAAAGAGGAAGAGGAATTGGAGGTAGAAAGAGATGATGCTGAACAGAGAAGTGCCCCTGCTGCATGATGAGTTGGTGTCCCCCTGCCACACTTTGGGAAGAGGACCTCCCTCTTCTCTCTGATGGATTCCAGCATTAGGTCCATGTTGGCACTGATGAAACTAGGGTCTGCCCTACCCTGGATGCCAGTCTTCCATTTCCCCACAACATCTTGCTTCCCTCTGGTGGAGTGGAAGGCTTTGGCACAGAACTGCAGATCTCTTAATCCGGACAACCAGTATCTTCAATGATAACTGCCGTGGGTGTCTAAATGGGTTCCACACTTCATCTGACCCACCTCCATTCCTGTCCCCACAACTCTAAGTGGACAGGAAACCTGCCTCCATACCAAGTAAGAGCTCACTGCTGTGAAAATCTGAACTTTAGTCAATTTCCCACCAGAAGTGGGGTTCTGACCCAAAAACAGACCCAGCTCCTGTTTCCCACCTTGTGGCAGAAATTCATCCCCTATAACAGCACTTCCATTGCATGTTCATACCTCAGTAGGGTACACTTTCAAGATGCAACATTCAGTAAAATCTTGCCATATTCCCATCTGCTAAGACCATAATATCGCAAGCCATTGTAAAATAACATAGCTGCATGATTGTCTAGTGGTAACTGTGTGATACAATCACTTGCAGGCACCCAGGTTGGCATACAAGTTGTGTATCTTTATCACTATGCATCTATTCCTTCAACTTCCAGCACCTCCAGGATATTTTCCTGCTTCCATATCAAAAGGGCATCTTGAGAGAACCATTGTGTGCAGTGTGATAGTATATAAACTATATTTATTTTAAATGTTATATTATTCTATAGTTCATTGTGTTATGAAACTTTAACTTGTGATACATCACTCTCTTGAATGTTGCTGAAATTCTGCACAGTTAGCATTTCTTATAATTTTCTCTATTTTGACAGGTTCCAGAGGTTTGAAAAGGCTTTCCTGCTGGCGGTAGATATAGGTTCACGAGACCTCTTCATGGTGAGTCACTTCTTGTAAATTTCTGTGTCATCCGCTAGTTCCAGTTCTGGTGCTATTGTCAACATTTGTGCTTTTTAAAGCAGATCAGTGTCAGCCAAGTGACACTTACATATACCCAGCCATTATGGTCAATAGTTTGACTGCATCCTTTTGACTTGCTGACAATTTCTTACCATGGCCTTGGGCCTGCTTTGTATTTTGCAGATAGCAATTCAGACATTCTGGACTTTTATCTTTTTTTGGGGTAATGCATGTAGATGACACCTTTCAGTCCAACAGACTTAACATTTCTAATCCACTCCCTAAAGAGATACAGCTGCAGTAACCAAAATACAGGGGCGGAGCATGTTTAGGAAACTGAAAGCTTATGTCACTCTTCACAAATTATAAAATCTTCTACAGGTATTTTTCAAACAAGAAAGCTAAAGTACAAACTCAAAGGCTTTGACACTTAACCCTTTTTTTTTGGTCTTCCCATTTAATTAGCTACAGAAGTAAAATTAAACTGCCTAGAAAGCCTTGTGTGAAACCCAGCATGTGCTCCTTGTTTTCAGAGATCTTGCACCACAATGCCACAGTGAGGTTGGATGGACAAAGCTGATAGCACTTTCCTAAGTCTCACAGCATGTATCTTCTGTGCAGAAGCTTTGATTGTATATAAAAGCATGAAAAGAAAAAGGCCATGTTTGGCAGGGGGGAGGGGAATCTGTGTAAGTGTCTGCTGTTACATAACAAAGACATTCTATAAGCTTTTCTGCAATTCTAGAAAAATGTTACTGTTAATTCTACAATGTTATAAAGTTCTCTTGGGTACCTTGAGGAAATAACTGGTTCAAAAGAGAAAATGGAGCAATTTTTGTCAATTGATCTGTGGCTGTTTTTAAAACTGTCATTCAACAAAGTATAAAGTACTTTTGTCATTGTAACTACCTGCTCTCAAAGCTGACCTGATGGCTTCCCACTTGGAAAGCCAGCTTGCTGTTGGTATTGCAATGCTAACAACACATCACAATTTGAAAGGGTTATTTGCACCTTAATTGCTATTTGTTTTTGCTGATTGATTTATTTTATTGCCACTTTTCTCTCTAGGACTTCTTTTGTATCACCTGCCTTTAAACTAAAAGGACAGGCTGGAGGTATGCTGCTCAGCATCTGCCATGTCACTCTAAACCAAGCCACTAGTAGGCATGAAAGATCCAGTCTGTGTGCTTTGTGTTTTAATTTGACTTCCTTGGCTGTGACAAGGTTGTAAATTTTATTCTAATTGACATGGTAGAAATTAGGAACCTGCTGTGTAGATAAAACTAGTTCTGAAGCTGCAGTATAATATATTGCTGTCCTCCCACCCCGTACAGGGAGCATTATGTCATTACAAAAATGTATTTTATTTCAGTACCTTCCTACATGACAAAATCAAGACACAAAGATCAGGTTAGGTAAGCAGTAGAAGGAAAGAGGGATAGACAGCACTGGGGACCGGGCAGGTACATGGAATTAGGACAAGTGTGAAAAATAAACACTAATGTAGACATGTTTGCATATAACCTGTCTCTGTGTTGCGAGTTCTATGTAAGTTCTGTGGTGTGGATGAAAGAATTGACAGTCAGGGCAGAGACCTGACTTGCTGAGTCTCATCCATAACACAAGGCCTGGTTGCTTTCAATTAGGACACTTTACCAAAAAACAGAAGCTTCACTACTTCTTACTTCAAATGAAGGCATATTTAATTTTCCATGTTTGCCAGGATTACTCTGTGCCACAAAATTGTCTAAAGAACTGTACTTTACAAGAGGGGCTATTACCAGGTTGTAGCACATGGTGCAAGCTGACCTCGATCCATTCCACCACAGGCGTGGCACAGCCAGTGGTTGTCTAGGTCACTATATTCTTCAATGTTTATGCCTCAGAAACGCCCCAAGGTGCCACAAGACCATCAGTCACTTGCATTGGTCAGCAGAGCACAGATGTAAAGCAGGCATGTGGTGCATTGTTCAGGAGACCGACCCAGCTCATTCCCCAGTTCATGGACTACCAGCAGCATGGGAAAGTTCTTGATTTTTGCCAGGTGACAAGAGGCTAGGGGGAATTGTTGGCAGCTTTGTATGAAAACCCACAATCTACTTGAACCACAAAGGTGGCCATTTCTTGCAATTGCAGTTCATTTGTGACGGAGAACAATGCAGTTTAAGATTGTGATTCCCAGGAATAGTTGGGGTACTTTTGAGGCAACCATCGAGGCCTGTTATTTAAGTCTGCCAGAGGAATACTATGTAACCAAGGCTACCTTTTGCAGCCATGGTTCATGAATCTCACACAGCTGTAGATACCAGTGAAGCACAGGTACAATGAGATGAATATAGCCAGAGGGATTATAATAGAACAACAAACATCTTTAACCATAGTGCTTCTCAGAGGCATTATCAGACTAAAATAGACACCAATCCAAAAAAGGAGATATTAAGAGGGTGACCACAGTTTGGTCAGAGATGCGTTTTACATAGGGTGTTCAAACAGGAGAGGGAGGAGAGAAGACAGAAAGGTTTCGGGAGGGGAAGGAAAGGGCCTAGATGGGAAGAAGAGAAAAAAACGGAAATTGAAATAATGAGCTCAGATCCAGTGTGACATCCAAAACGTACTTGCAAATGAGCACAGATGAAATTTAGCTCACCACGACCTTCTCAAGGGTATTTAGGGATGGGAATAAGTGCTGGCCTAGCCGGCGGTGCCCACACCCCATGAAAGAATATATTTTTAAAAATAAGCTTGGCAGAGATTAGGAGAGGCTTGTGCTGGATTTATACAGAGGATATGATATAAGAGAGTGAAAAGTTAAAAGTCTGAGGTCCAGATATAGACTTGTAGACAGGATGAAACCAATGACCAGGTTCAGAGGCTGTTGTGGGGAAGGGTGAACCCAGGAGCTATATGACAGGCAGAATATCAGCAGGCGCATTGCTGGAGGTTGTCTAGTGGAAACAAAGGGTTGAGAAGGGGTGGGGGTTTGACCATGAGCCGGATGAGGTTAATTCAGTGGAAGCGTGGTGTGGAAGCGATGTACACCAGCACAAAAGTATATCAGCAGGGCAGGTTGAAAGGTAAGATGAGTGCTGAAGATGGAGCTATTCTGAGAACAGCTGTAGGTAGATGAGGAGCACACAAAATCAGGAACAATATTAGGAGTTTGAATCAGTCAAGGCTAGTCCAGTGAAGAGTGATGGATGATTTCTGAATGATGTGGAGTCAATGGCCACAGGATGCAAGTAGAAAGCAGTAAAGCAGAGATCTTTCACCAGTAAGGGAGCAGAATCCAGAGCAGCTGGATGTATGTACCTGCATCATGCAACTTTCAAATGGAAGGATTTCCCTTTATGGATGTAATAGAAAAAAGGGTTGCAGGTCTAACCTGCTAATGCAGAACTTCCATGGGTAATAAGGTAGCTCAAAGGGAAGTAAACATAGAAGCTGAAGGATTTCAGCAAGGGCTGAATCATTTGCAACAATCTTCAGCCAGAAGTGCCGAGTAAATGATCCATCTCAGCCTCGTCCTGAGGTCCCCAGCATCACGGATGCCAGTCTTCAGCTAATTCAATGCAATCCACATGATATCAAGAAACGTCTGAAGGCACTGGATACTGCAAAGGCAATGGAACCCTGAAAACATCCAGCAACAGTACTGAAGACTTGTGCTCCAGAACTAGCTGTGCCCTTACCCAAGCTGTACAGCTACAACACTGTCACCTGCCCAGTAATGTAAAAAATTGCCCAGGTATGTCCTGTCCACAAAAAGCAGGACAAATCCGCCCCACCATTCCACTCTCGATCATCAGCAAAGCAATGGAAGGGGTCATCGACAGTGCTATCACACGGCACTTACTCAGCAATAACCTGCTCACTGATGCTCATTTTGGGTTCCCGCAGGGCCATTCAGCTCTTGAACTCATTACAGTCCTAGTTCAAAAGAGTACTTGTTTGACCGGCGCAGACTCAATGGACCAAAGGGCCTTTTTCTGTGCTGTAGACCTCTATGAATCTAAAAGAGCTGAATTCAATAGCTGAGGTGAGAGGTACTGCCCTTGACATTAAGGCCGCATTTGACTGAGTTTGGCATCAAGGAGCCCTAGCAAAACTGGGGTCAATGGGAATCGGGGAAAACTCTCCACTGGTTGGATTCATACCTAGCACAAAAGAAGCTGGTTGTAGTTGTTGAAGGTCAATCATCTCAGTCCCAGGACATTACTGCAGGAGTTCCTCAGGGTAGTGTCCTAGGCCCAACCATCTTCAGCTGCTTCATCGATGACCTTCCTTCCATCATAAGGTCAGAAGTGGGCATGTTCATTGATGATTGCATAATGTTCAGCACCATTCGCGACTCTTGGATACAGAAGCAGTCTGTGCCCATATACAGCAAGACATTGGACAACATTCATGCCACACAAGTTTCAGGCAATGACCATCTCTAACAAGAGACAACCCAACCATCTCACCTTGACATTAAATGGCATTACCATCTCTGAATCTCCTGCTATCAACATCCTGGAAGGGTTACCATTGGCCAGAAACTGAACTGTACCAGCCATATAAATACAGTGGTAACAAGAGCAGGTCAGATGTTGGGAATTATGCATTGGGTAACTCACCCTCCCGACTCCCCAAAGCCTGTCCACCATCTGCAAGGCACAAGTCAGGAGTGCAAAGGAATACTCTCCACTTGCCTGGATGAGTGCAGCTCACACAACGCTCAAGAAACTCGACACCATCCAGGACAAAGCAACCTGCTTGACTGGCACCAATCCACCACTTCCAACATCCACTCCTTCCACCACTGATGCACAGTGGCCCTAGTGTGTATCACCTACAGGATGCACTGCAGCAACTCACCAAGTTTCCTTCAACGGCACCTTCCAAACTATTTGACGTCTACCATTTGAAGGACAAGGGCAGCAGATGCATGGGAACATCAGCACCTGCAAGTTCCCTTCCAAGCCACTCACCATTGTGACTTGGAACTATATCGACATTCCTTCACTGTCGCTGGGTCAAAATCCCAGAACTCCTTTCCTAACCTACACCACATGGACTGCAGCGGTTCAAGAAGCGGCTCACCACAACTTTCTCAAGGGCAATTAGGGATGGGCAATAAAAATGCTGGCCTAGTCAACAAACCAACGTCCCATGAAAGAATAAAAATAACACTTACCAATCCCCACACACTCAGCAAGGTGAATCCTGCTGTCTACTTTCTGAATTTGTACCATATAATTTTTTTGTTCCATAAAAATAAAATAACAAGTGAAGGATAATAGCGATGTCACATAGGACTTTGCTGAACCTTCTTTTCTAAATTTGCACTATTTTAGAAAACCGTAGTTTTAAAATTTGTCTTGCCTGTGTGAATTAAAGCCAACTATAATAAATAGTCAGATAAAAGCAAAATACTGCGGATGCTGGAAATCTGAAACAAAAACAAGAATAGCTGGAAAAACTCAGCAAGTCTGACAGCATCTGCGGAGAGGAACACAGTTAACGTTTCAAGTCCGTATGACTCTTCATCAGAACTGAGGAAATATAGAAATGAGGTGAAATATAAGCTGGCTGAGGGGGGTTGGATCGAGAAGAGAGTGCTGATTGGTTGGCAAGTGGATTCTTATTGGTAGAGGCATTGTCATGGAGAACATACCAGTTAATGGTGACTGACAGTTAACTACCAAGCATTGTTTGAGATTTAAACCAGCAAATGGCTAGCACTTATTTTGTTTAGCTGAAACAGGCACAATATGTGTACATGTTCTTTCTGTCTGCAAAGAACAGGGCCCTGTGTATTAATATGTGTAGCTTCCAGTACATACTCAAAACACAGTATCCAACATTAGATGTGATTCTGCTATTGGACAATGTTTGCTAAATAATCCTCAGTATGCTAAAAATTACATTGACAACCAATTTAAGATTGTTAGTCGGGCTCACAATGTGGCACATTTGCACTTGCCAACCAATCAGCACTCTCTTTTCATACAGCACAAAGTTGTTGCTTCCCCTGACATTGGTATTCTTGCAATTGTCTGATGAGTGCAAGACAAAAAGCTTTGACAAAATGTCCTTTTTTTCATCAATATTCAAGTTGTAATTAATAGCCTAATACGTTTTGAGATTTACTGATTTGTTCACTGGTTTTCTTTTGAATTCTAAAGGACATCTATTATGTGGCCTTGGATAAGGGTGAGTTGGCACTGGCTGAAGTGGCTAAGAAGAAAGCTAATGAGATTGATGCGGAATCAATAACAGCTGAAGTTGGTAAGAGTTAATTGTTAATTCTTCCTAAACGATAAGGCATTTTTATTTTGATCAATCGTGTTTAAAATGCCTCCAATGTAGCTCTGGTAGCCCTGATTAGAATTGGCAGCTAACTGACTTGAAGATTCTTGAAAAAGATCTATCTGAATTGAAGTTGTGTTTTATATAGCACAAATATGCATTGTGAAAGCCTATAAATGTTTTTGTAGCACTTCATTTTAAGTGTGTAAATTGTGTTCTACTCACTGCTATACCATCCTACTCAAAGTATTCAATATTATTATTCCCATAGACAAGAAAATCGGCAAGGTGTATAATGGGCCGTCAATCGCATAGCCATCAGATTTAGACTGCTGCCTAAATTAGTGGGAGAAATTATTCTGAACTAGAAAGGCAAGCCTATATTTCCAGTTTAGAGGCAGGCTACCACAAAAAGAGGAGATACATTTTCTCCTACAATGCTCTGAAATAGCACAAAAAAGATATGTGCAATGCAAAGGAAAAATGGGCGTGAACCTTTTTATTTTAATTTGATAGCACCTTGATAGCATTACACAAGAATTTCTTCAATAGAATTTCTGGCATCTACATCAGATTGTGCCTGAAAAGCACACTATGACAAATAGTACTTGTAAATGTTTTTTTGAGGACTCTGCTGACACATTTCCTTTTATTAGTACAAGCTGGCAGTTTGTGAACTAGAAATTGGTTCATTAAATAATACTGGAATAAAAAGCCAATATCGGGAATGATGACCATGAAGCTATCAGATTGTCATAAATTCCCAACTGGTTCATAAACATCCTTTAGGGAAGGAAACTTTTACTAGTCTGGCCTATATGTGACTCCAGATCCACACCAATGTGGTTGACTCTTAATTGACCTCTGAAATGACCTAGCAATCCACTCAGTTGTCAGCTCACCAGCACCTTCCCTGGGGTAATTAGAGATGGGCTATAAATGCCCACATCCCATGAGGGGAAAAAAAAATTAGGGACAGATCACCCCATAAAAATACTGCCTGTCTTCTTGAATAAAAAGAGCAGTCTCACTGTCAAATTAACACTCTCTGCTTTTTACTGCACCATTGTCCTTCATTCCCACATTTTATCATCCTCCAACTTGTCCTAATGGTGATGCTCATTTACCAAGGCAGACAGCAGTGTCTATGCAAGAGACCATTCAGTGTACCTGTAGAAATCCTAGTTTCTTCTGTCCACTTACAAGAGCCAAAGCACAGAATTATCCCGTATCTATATGAGAATTCCTTGCATGGATTTTCAAAAACATCATGTTTGATTATTATCAAATTCTAAAGGCCATATCCTCTGTGCAACTCCAGACCCTTTTCATATAACCATCACAGAGATTATTATTGAATATTGGCAGCATCTGTCGTTAACAATCACCATCTTGTTTAATGATCACAACTGGTCAAATTCCCCACTGGCTTGGACATTTACTTAGTGTCACAGCCTTACAAACTGGTGCAATGGCAGTTCAAAGGATGGATGATCATGCCTTGTTCATGGCTGTGAGAAGTCAGCTTCTTAGATGGCCTCAGCTGAAAAAGACAGTAATCCAACTTAAAAATAATGGCAGGAACATTTTCGTAAATAAAAAATCATATTAGCTGGTGAAGCTTGTCAGTTTATGACAAGCAAGAACCTCCAAACACCAACAGTCAATCTGTTTTTGGTGATATTGGTTGAGAGAAAATTGTTGGCCAGGATACTGGACAAACTCCCCTGTTCTTGAGAGGCCTCATATTATTGTCAATGTGACAAACAGATTTTCATTTAACATCTCAGTTAGTAGATGGTATCATCAACAATGCAACGTCCCACTAAAGTGTCAGCCAGTAAGTGAGGTCTGATCTCACAACCTTCTGACAGATGGAAGGGCTACCAGTGAAATTAGGCTGATGTTTATCTAAGAGTAGACACTACAAAAGATGAACACAGAGGGCAGAAATTGGTGCCTGATACACCTATTTTTGGATGAGTTTTTGGACCATTTTCCTGTTGCAATCTTTTTGTACTCGATCACCCCAATATGGCAACTAGCAATCTCTGTGCCTGGAGCAGCTGGCTAAAATGAGCATTAGGCTCCATGAGCATGTTAAACAGGAGCTAAAGGCCTGTTAACAGAATTGAATGGTAAATTTGGCAAAACTGGGTCTACAGCAACCTAATCAGCTGTTCTTAACAGGACTGCTGGAGGCCACTGGCAAACATGCAAGTTGTTCTCCCAAAGGCTCCATTGCAATGCTATGGAATGCCGCCAGTAAATGGTGGAGCAAATGGGGGGAGAAGCACAAGATGCCAAATTCAAAGGAACAAAGCTTCACATTGGGGATAATATAGACTCATAGGGTATTGTAGCAATAAAGTAGGTCGAGGGCATGAAGGGACTTCAAGACAAGGGCAAGAATTTTAAACTTAGAGCATTGGGGAAAGGAACCAATGCTGGTTGGCAAGGACAGATATGGGTAAGTTGGTCTCCTGCATGCTGATGTGTTTCTCAATTGTGATAGTGTGGATCATGTAGTATATCATCACTTCTTTAGGATTCCCCAGTGATCCAGGCAGCATAATTGCTGCTTCAATACTGGAAATCACTGCTCAGTGAGCACCTTGGTTTTTGGCATTGACTTCAATAAAGCACTACTTACTCCTACTGGTTGTCATGGTAATTGATGGCACCAGCCCAGGCCGAAGTGAATAGTCGGAAATGGGCCTTAACAAGCTTAAAACAAAAATAAGAAATATATTCCACTGAAGGTTTTCGCTTCACTTTAGAGGCAAAGGACAAATTATCATTATTGTTCCTGTTGCTGCCCTTAATGTCCAGTTGTTCTCCATCAGGTTTAACACCTATGGGCATGGGCAATAAGCCAAAAATTCAGCAGAGCAAAGAGCACCAAATGGTGCAAAAGTTAGATAAAATCCAGCAATTCTCAATTCAAATGAACAGCATGCACTGAAATTAAATTATTTCTATGGCCAATCTACTACCACAAAACTGAATTTGAAATATATTTTTCTTGAAGAAGGAGATTGAATAAGTTCTACTGAAGAAACTAATGACATTTTTATTTATGTACTACTTTGGTAAATAAATAAAATTTAACGAAACAGATAAGGGTAGAAATTGGACTTCATTTATGGAGGTAAAGCTACAACAAGGTCCAATTTTTGGACTAACATCCTGTGTCGCAGGACTCGTGTCAAATGCCTGATCTGAAATTGAATTGGGTCACATTCACCATGGGTGAAGTGGTTATTTGAATAGAAACAACGTGCAGGGGTACGGAGAAAAGGCAGGGCAATGGCACTAATGCTCATTTGGAAAGCCGGTACAGACATGATGGGCCAAATGACCACCTTCTGTGCCGTTAAAATTCTGTGATTCTTGACATGCTCATTAAATGTGTGTCTGATTACAACCTCCTGTGACTAAGAAGAGAGTGCTGAAATGGTGTGAGAATTTGAATCGGTCTTAAGTGGCCATTTCCCACACTAATTATACAATTTATATTCAGTGTTTGTTCACTATAAATTATCTTGAACTATATAATCTTGAAAATTGGATGGATAAGGATAATGTGTTTTGGCAGGCCTAAAATTTTCTACTGTTCCATAATATATTGAAATCATAACAGTACTTAAGGGAACATTACAGTATAGGAGAGTGCATTCAATTTAGCTGGAAAAAGCATTTAATCTTTCTTCAACTTAGTTTTATTCAATTCCCTTCTGCCTCTTGATGCCTGCCCTTTCATCCCTGGAAGACAGAGAAGCACAGCAATTAATCATCAACAGATCCATAAGGTTGTTATTCCATTGCTCGTGATATGCAGGCTCTTGTGATTCTCAGAAATGCACGTCTTGTGTAATGTTTAAAAAAAACAGGTTTGGTGAACAGCTACAATCAAGTCTTCTTGGCAGCCTGAACTTTGTCCCAGCAGCTATTACATTTGATTTACCATGAGTTACACAAGACCCACAGTTCAGGACCCAACACCAGGATTGTGGCGCTTGTACAGTATAAAAATACCAGTAAAATTAGCACAGTTCAGATCACCTTGGATGGCAATACAAAATCACTAGCAATATTTTTTTAAAAATCAACACTGGCTGAGAACACAACAGTTTATTTATATTGATAAGTTTTCCCTGATGTCTTTGACACTGTGGAGTCCATAATGTGATCTCAGCACATCACTGCTGAGATCCCTTTTGTTTGAACACCACCTATGTTCCAATGAGCTGATCTTGCATCATAATTGTTGAGGAGCAGCCCTGGGGATGCCACCCTGGGGATGAAATGACCAGAGAAAGCTATATTTTCTTCAACTGCAGAGTATGGCAAATTGCCCCATTAAAAACCTGGTTCTAGCACTCCCTGAGCTGGTGGTTAGGCACCATCTGTCTTAAGAAACAGAAAAGGAGGGTTCTTATTTCTGTCCAATGAGGAGAGATTGGGTAGTTTAGGCCTACATTCATGGAGCTTAGAAGAATGAGAGGTCTCATTGAAATATAAAATTTTGACATGACTTGACAAGGTAGATGCTGAGAAGATGTTTCCCCTTGGCTGGAGCACCCAGAACTGGGACTTATAGTCTCAGGATAAGGAATCTGCCATTTACGACTGAGTTGAGAAATTTCTTCACTCGGAGGTCTGTGAACCTATGGAATTCTCTACCCCAGAGGGTTGTGGATGCTCAGTCTTTGAGTATATTCTAAATAGAGATTGATAGAATTTTGAATATGAAGAGAATTGTGGGATGTGGGGATAGTGAGGGAGGGTGAAGTTGAGGGAGAAGATCAGTTATGATTTTTTTGCATAACAAAGCAGATTGAAGGGCCGAGTGGCTTACCTGCTCCTTTTTCTTCTTTCCTTATGACTTTTTAAATAATAGAATTTATTTTTAACTTCAGTAGACCTTACTGAGTCCTTTACACTTGGGCCTTGAATTTTGCTCCTGGTCAGGACATTTTCCAGTTCCACAATGCTGACCCAGGAGAAAGTGGCCCAGAAGATGTCCTAGGACATATCGAAAGGGATTACCTCACCTCTCCAAAAGGGTATCTTAGCTGTCCAAACAAATCCACAAAGTTCAGACCTGCTCCTCCCAGGTCTAATCTGTGCACGTCATGTTTTAGACACCTCTCACACCAAAATCACATATGAGTGGAGGCAGCTGCTGTTTCCTATGGGCAGCTGCCTTCGCAAAATATGCAAGCGATAATCCCAACCTATCCCTGCCCCCACAAAAATGATAGGTGCCATGTTTGGAGGCAGGACTTCCAGATTTGGGTCTGTTCTGCCATTTTCGCAATGATGGAAAATTCACAGATAAAGGCTGTGTTCAGTACTATTCCACATTGCCACCTCCTCCATCCCCAACTGCAACTTTTCCCAATATGAGTACTTAGACTCAGATAAAAGGAGTCACAGCCCTGCCCTGGCTGTTGAAATTGTTTGCCTGGGCCTTTCCTGTGTCACTAAAAAGTGTTTCTGTACAAGAAATCAAAATCTACCTAGCAGTACAAACAGGCATCACCCTCCTAATTCTGCACTATTATTCTACATACTCACTCATGTTTTCTCTGAACCTTCCAGTTAATCCATCTTTTTAACATCACTGCCATCTTTACCCATCACCCTTGTGTTCACTGACCAGCGTTGGCTCCTGGTTAACCAATGGCTCAATTTTAAAATGCTCATTTTTTTTTCAAATTCCTCCTTGCTTTGCCCCGCCTTATCCTGTAATCTCCTCCAATACTACGACCCTCTGAGATCTCTGCACTCCTCCAATTCTGGCTTCTTGAGAATTCCTGATTTTTATCACTCCACCATTGTTGATCGTGTCTTCAACTGTGTTGGCCCTAAGCTCCATAAAACCTTCCCTACGCCTCTTTGCCTCTCTGTTCTCCTTTAAGATGCTTCTTAAAACCAATCTCTCGGACTGGGAGTTTGCAGTGCACTCGCATTGCTGCAAAATGGCAGTGGGAGATCAGCTCCTAAATGTGAAATTGAAATGAAATGTATGATATAAAAATACATTTTTAAAAGATACAAGGAAAAACAAAACCTGGAAAGACTTTTATGCAGCTGCTATATTTTGAGAATGGGAAATAATCCCTTTTTAAATTCTAGCGATTTTTCAGCATGAACAATAGCCCATTTTTAAAAAAACGTTAGTGTTCGCAACTGTGTTGTCTAAATTTTCTGATCCTGTTTAAGCATGGCCAGAAGTGGTGCCATACGAGAGTGCCTCTGTATATCACTCTATATATATCCAGTATCCGTGTGTTAACATGTTCTCTGGTATGGCAAATATCAAGGTTTGGGAGGCCAATCATTGTTAGGCAAGAAATTATTGTGTTGTTGCAGGACTTCAAAGGTCATATGCATGTTAGAAAACATGCAGGGTCAGCGGATCTTTGCATTTGAGGAGGCCGATCTTTGCAGTCAGGGGAGACCAGGGCTACCTCAATCCTGAGAGATTCTCATGTACATATCTTCCCACTCAAGTAGCACCGAGACAAAGCACAAGACTAGGTGTAAGAGCACATATATAACACCCTGTTATCAAGGGGAAGCAGTAAAGCAAATACTAAGCAGTTGCACGTGACATGGTTTGTGATTAAAGATATGCTGTACTGTTGTGTTTGCAGAAAGTGCTCCTGCACAGGTTTGTCTGCATGTTTAATCAAGTAGTAATGTGATATTTGTGCTTTGCCTGGAGGATTTAAGGCACTGTAAATGAAGGCACATTTGTAGATGCCATGGGAAGATACAGAAAGAACTTCTAATATAATGGCTATATTTTCAAGTTAAGTAGTTTCCTATATAACCACTTGACAATTGGCTTTGCAGCCAGCTTGGATTCTGTTCCATGCCCTCATTAAGTTTCTCCTGCTCCTTTTGATCTGCCAAAGCCTCAATGCTAATGCTACTTTGTTGGACAAAGTTGTACAGCATTCAGAGCACTACCATGATCCTTGAAACCTCAGGTATGCTCAATGATTAATCGGGTGAATTCTTGCACCGCCTAGCTTATCCCATTTACCCTTATGAGCAATCTTGCTGCTTTTTCCTAACATGTACAGTTTTTCTTGTGATGTGGAGTAGCAGCCAAATTGTGTGTTGTGACCAGTGCATTGTAAAGCTTTCTGTAAACTTGTATTCTTTCTTCTTCTTATCTTCCAGCAGTTTTTTTTAATTGTCTCACTATATTGTCAGGACATGGAGATGCATGCACCTGCTATGACTTACCGCTCCTTTTCTAAGTCTTCCATGGCTCTCAAATCAGTAACTATGCTCAAATTAATGTTAGATTATGAGCATGTGTAACAAACAATCAGGCTTTGTCTAAGGATTTTGTCAAAAAGTAATGTGTGCAGGAATGTAACCTGACAAACAGTACAAGCTATTCTATTTGGTAGGATGTCCTCCTAGTTATGACATGGGAGCTTCATTCTGAATTGTAAACAATGCATCAGGAAAGCCAAATATTCACACGTTTAGAAGGTGAGTGCAGTGAATTGCAAAGTTTTGTGGAAATTATTTATTTTTAGCTTTGCTATAACCATTCAGAGCTGAGATATTCTGAAAAGATAAAATCCTTTCAGTATTCCATTCCAGCTCTCCCAGCATTATGGCAGTGGGTAGCTAATCCCAGGAGATTGGGTGTTACAGTGGAATTGGGTCAACACTGGAACTTTGCTTTGATTTCAGCCCAGGTATATAAAAGATTTGTGTTTTTTTTAAACAGAAAAGTGCATTATACATAGTATTTTTTTATTACCTCTACCTTGTCTGAATTCCAAAAACATTGAACAAGATGAGAAACCTGAACTTTAAGAAAATAATTAATTTAATATAGCTGGGCATGCCTTATTGTAATTTATTTTCAGAATCTGTATTGGAACAATCCAAAGACTACTTTCACGATATTGCACAGCAATTCCTCCCTCAACATACATTCCTTATTTCTGTTCTCTTCTATTTAAATTGCTTTCTGAAATTGCATTGTTACAATAAGACCTTTTATTGTTTTAGTCAAAAAGTACTCATACTTTTGTTGCTAAACTCACCTATTGCTACAGTTTGAAATATTCTCTTGTTCATCCATCTATACTTGTTTCTGCAGGTTGCGTGTTTGAATTTTTTAGTGTTACACCTAAGATTTATGAGACTCTCGATGTGTAAAGTTTGATGGTGTAATCAATTGCAGAACTGATTGTTTCTCGGAAAAAGTTAGCTTCAGTTTGTCCAGTTAAATTGTAGAAAATCCACTTTAGAATACTTGTAGCTTTGGCACAGATTTCATATCAGTTGGACTGATGTACATGGAAATTGGGTGCTAAAAGCCTGTGAAAATGTTGAATCTATAGAGCATTTAAAATACATGGAAATTGTTCCTTTTTAGAACTGAAAAGGCCCATTAAATTGTCACCTATTTATTCATATAGGCTGACCAGAGCAGGTGCCCATATACAATTACAGATTGTATACACAAGAATGGAAAAACAATGCAACATTTAAACATGTAAAATGTACTACTGCACTTAATGACTTGCTAAGACTCACAAAGAGATGTTAAGAAAGGGTGCCCTAATATAAACTTTAGGATATAGTCAACAGAATAGATTTGCCACACAGCCATGAGCTAAATTCCTGCTAGATGTGACAGTTGACAAAATCCCAAAACATGGGGCTAGATTTTGTGGTCAGCAGCAAAGCAATGATTTCAAAGCAGTTGACAATAAAGATCTAGCAACCTTGGTGACTTGATAATAAAAACAGAAAATGCTGGAAAAACTCAGCAGGTCTGGCAGCATCTGTGGTGAGAGAAACAGAGTTAAAGTTTTGAGTCTGTATGACTCTTCTTCAGAATGTGACATGCTGTTCCCCTTTCCCAATATCAATTTTTTAGCTGGTGCCAACAACAACATTTATATTTATTTAGTGCGTTTAATGTAATGAAACTTCCCAAGGTGCATTTCAAAACAAAGTATGAAACTGAGCCACATAGAGAGATATTACATCATATGACCAAAAGCTTAGTCAAAGAGGAGGGTTTTAAGAAGTGTCTTAAAGGAGGAAAGTGAGGTTGAAAGGTGTGGATTGGAATTCCAGAGCTTGGGGCCTAGACAACTGAAAGTACAGCTCACTAATGGTGGAGCAGTTATGATAGGGAATGCACAAGAGGCCAGAATTAGAGGAGCACAGATATTCGAGGGTTTGGGCTTGGAGGAGATTACAAAGATAGGGAGGGGCAAGGCCCTGGAAAGATTGAAAACAAGGGTGAGGATTTTGAAATCAAGTTGTTACTCAACTGGAAGCCAGTATAGGTGGAGCACAGGGGTGATGGGGGAACCGGGCTTGCTATGAATTAAGACAAAGCTGGCAGAGATTTGGATGACCTCGAGTTCACAGGGGCCAAGACAAGGGGATCCCCAGGTATAAAGCAGTAGTGATGTCATCAAGAGGGCTAAGCAGCCAATCACATTGAAGTATTCTCACAGGCAGCAAACTAGGAAATAAAAATTCATGAATCTATTCACTTCTATTCTAATTTTAAATTAAAGATAGCAAAATAAATGGAATATTTACATGGGATTAAGGTGCAAGATAAAATACCATAAATTTAAACAAAACTAAAATGTGTAGAATTTCTTAACATAATGGAGAAATTTGACATTCAGCAAATATAAAAATACTTTTTCCAGAGCCATTGAGAGTGTTTAACAGCAATTGTGAACTAGGTACACCATTAAAACCTGGTTACACCTCATTCAACAAGGTGCAACTTTTCAAGGGTTTTTACAGATAGACTAAGTTTAGGAGTGGAAGTTCTCGCCAGTTCACAGATTTTTAATTGATTACTTATAAGGATCTGAACAATGTATCCTCTGGAGAGGTTTCTGGATTTGTGTATCTATCATGCATGTGCGGACTCCTGAAGCTGTTGTCAGTTTTAAAGGAGCTATAATGACAAACACAGATTCTTCTTTTTTTACATTCTTTCATGGGATGTGGGTATTGCTGTCTAGGCCAGCAATTATTGCCCATCCCTGATTGTGCTTGAGAAGGTGGTGATGAGCTGCCTTCTTGACCAATGCAGTCCATGTAGTGTAAGTACATCCACAGTGCTGTTAGGAAAAAAGTTCTAGTATTTTGACCCAGCGACAGTGAAGGAATGACGATATATTTCCAAGTCAGGCTGGTGAGTGACTTCCAAGAGGTGGTGTTCCCATCTATCTGCTGCCCTTGGCCTTGGTGCTCCAATTTGGTGTATTGATTAAGCTCTTGGTTTCCACAGAGAAATCTCCATTAAAGAATGAGGATTATTCTACCTTATATAATCAATCTCTCTCTCTTGAGCTGAACCTGACACTCAATGTTTCTTTCCTATCCTTTCTAAACTACTTTTATCATGCAACATCTATGGCCAGGACGGCTTGACCCTGCTTGTAGACCCTCTTAGAATTCCACTCTGGGACTAACCACTATTGAGAGTTCTGTCACTCATTTGCACAATGTCTCTGATTTATTTTCCCTTTCTTGTGATGAAGTTCTCAACCTGCTTAGCACTTGTACAGCCTTTATCATCTTAGTCAAAGTGTTTAGTATGCTGATTGTCTTTCTTAAGTTGCCTTTTGGCTCATATCTGATTGTACAGTATGTCAAAAGGTACTTTACATCTTTTAGATTTTTGTAGCTAAACGTACCCATTTACTACAGTAAGCTCTCATTAACTGATAAAGGCAATGCACTTAAAGCTGTTTTAATTAAATGGGCATCCTTAGATTGCTACACTAATGGCACGCTAAGCAACTAAATGCCTACGAGCAATAAAGCTTCCATTCTGTTAAAGTGTCTGTTTCTGCAACAAAAAGACTCCAGGAACTGAAGGACAGTAACTAAGTTCTATACTAAAGAGTATGCTGTCTACTGTCCCCTTAGTAACGCCCTGGAATGGGAATCCTGATCTATCAATCATGTTTTCATGCTATACGTTTAAGTCATGTTTGTAATGCACCTTCTCTTTTATCTTTTTGCCTCTAGGTATTTCCTGTTAATTTTCAGGACTTGAATTCAAGTTCATGCTTTTCTATTTTTCCTAATACCCAGTGAGACAGGTATACATGAAGAAAGTAAACATTAAGCTTTCCTGCCTCAAGCTGCTATTGTCTGTGCCACTAAACTTTCTATGCTACAATTAGCACAAAAACCTTCCTTCACTATCGGGGTTACAGTCTCCAAACATTCTCTTCCTTATTCTGCTTGTTAATTCACATGCAAAGTAAAGAAACCCTATACATTGTCTTCACCTTATTTCAGATATGTTGTGCTGTGATGACAGTGATTCATTAAAATTTTGAGAAGTGTCAAGAATATCTTGCTTGCATGTTAGAAATTCCAGCAACATTTGGCCTTTAAAGTTTAAAGATAAATTTGAAGAAACCAAATTGTCTTCAAGAACTGATATGATAACCCTTTTATTAGTTGAATTTCTTTAACATGTTAGTATAACTGTACCTTGGAATGGTAGAATACAGTCTATTTCCACATGTTCTAAATGTTGTTATGCCTTTGGGTAGAAATAAAATGCTTTCCCACAGTCAGCAAGGGGAAACCCCAAGAAGATGAGTCTCCCTGGCCCTTCTACCTCTCCCAGTGATCAATTAGCAAGGGTTGAATGAAGACCGTTTGCTCTTTTGGTCTGCGGAGACCAGTTTCCACCTCAATTGGACACAGACGGTTTTCTGTCGGTCTATGGAGACCAGTTTCCTGCTGTCTCAATCTGAGGCCTAGTGTAGATGCTAAAACCTAAAGAGGAGACATTAATCGGAAACATTTTTGGAAGGCAAGCATTTAAGAGTCACAAGTACACACTTGATAGAAATTTCTCCTGATTCGGGCTGGAAATTGTGCAATATTAGTGCTGTGTTGTCATATAAAATGTAGTAATCATCAAAAAATTGGCCAATATCATTTGTGACTGTATTTGTCTATAATACATATGGGCCATTTCCCAACATTGCACAGACTTGTACCTTGCATATATGTCTTATTGCTATGTTGACTGAGATCTGTTTGAAGTGTTCTAGTTTTCAAATCTTTGAAGAGTCTATCTACAAGGAAGCCTTGAGGGATACAGGTGGCTCCGCATGTATCTATGCTGCCTTTTACCTTTAAGATGATAGGATAATTTTTGTTTCTGGCCATCGCCTCAGAGGCTCCCCTATCTCAATAATAACTGTCATAATAAAGTATTTTTGACAAGCATTATAATCTAGTTACCAGTCAGACTGGAATGAATGTTTTATAATTGCAATAAGAAAATGTTTGTATTCAGCAAGAAGTTACCTAGCTGCCAAGAAATAGTAATGGTGAGCTTTTACTGATATTTTTCTTCACTGTTCTTTGAAGCTGGACACTGTAGTCAGGCTGCTCTTATTGCTTTTTTCTTATTATTTGCATACAAGCTTTCCTTGTATAAGCAGATGTTATTGATTTTATTATTGTCCTGCTCAGGCTCTTTTATAACTTGCTTTCTAGTCTTCCAATTCACAAATCATGAATAATGGATGTAGGAGCTTATGCTACTTAGGAGATGTTCAAATGTAACCTGAACTACAGCTCCTGCCAGTTTTCCCTTCTACAGTTCAGCAAGGAGCCCTTGCCTTTGCTGTGCGTAAGGACTAACAACTCACTATCACAGTGAAGATCAAGTACCAATTCTAGCTGAGATTGCGGTTACCCTAGTTATGCTGCTGATATTCTTTGCGACTGGTACCTGTATAGTGTGAGCTGCAGCTGCAGTGGACTTGGAACTACATAGTCGGTCACAAAGATGTTCTGTGTACAAATGCCTATACTCCTGGATACGGTCCCATTCCCAGTTGGATAATGTATATTGCTATGATGGAATCTGCTTTCTGCTAATATGAATAACATTCCACATTAGGATTATCCTTTTTGAACATGACTTAGCACTTTTAGCTGGAGCTAAACCATATTTACCATAAAACACAAGCAATATGAGACCACCTGTCTTCACTATACTTGGGATGTGGCTTTCAAATTATACCAGTGATTTTTCTTGACATGCTTCAAAGGACACTTTGCCTTTGCTTATAAGTGTCCCTCTTCCAAGCTCAGGGCAATACACAAACATGTGCAAAAAATATTTAAATGTTAATTTTGCATGTGGTGGAAAATCATACTGCTTCAGCACATCAGATTAGTTTTTGAATACATAAAATGTGCTGGCACACAGAGGCCTAGATTTTTCCTTGTGATGAATTTAGTACCAAACTAGCATCGAATGTAACTCCTCCAAGAACCAGTCCAATTTTCCTCTTTGCATATTGCTGGTAGGTTCCTGAAGAAAAGGAGATCCAGTGCTGCAGCAATGGTAAGAAACAAGGCAGCCATTTTGTGTCCATTACAATATGGCTCACTGCAATGTCTGAGGCTTGTGCTTCTTCAGAAAGATTTTAGACTTGTCTGTTTTCCAGCCTCTTACAAAACTCAACTGGACATTGCAGGACTTCATTGTCAATGGTGTTAGGAAAAATGGCCCCCTTACCCCACTGCTTCTGGTACCTTTATTTATTCTAACATTTTGCTCTAAAGCAAACTGAAACAGCCCTAACTGAAGTCCCAAAAACAATCTTTATTACTGACCAGAGTGCATTATTCTTCTTTGACTTCTCTACAATCATTGATACCATCCTCCTCCAGTATCTTTTCACTGTTCCCAACTAGGTGTGACTGCATGTTTTAATTCATAGCTATTCAATCATAGCCAGAATATCTCTATCCTTCCCTCCCTACCCTACCAGCAAAGGAGTCAGTGTGTATTTATTCATGGCTCCCTCCAACTCTTCATCTACATTTTGCCAACAATATTCACAGATGTGGTCAATTCCATTGCTACATTATCTACCTTTCCACCTCCTTTTGCAACCATTTCACAGGCTTGAACTGTCATCCTGCTTATTTGACACTGGGTTTTGATGAGCCTTAATCCCCAACCCTTGTGGGTGCCCAGAAGAGAGTGGCATAAAAGTTGTGGGCAGTAATGACTTTCACTTCACTGCCAGTGCAGTGATTGTGATAGATTGCCCTGGCAAGGCTTCTTAGAGCAGAAGGCAGACGCCATGGTCTCATTGCAGACCATGATTTGATAATGCAGAATAGCTAACACTTTTGCAGTGTATCTACTGCCCAGAGTAATAAATTCTGAAAGTTGTGAGCATCCTAAACCCTCTGTATGCCTGAAGTGCCCACTACTCCACTTAGTGTATGGTGAGATACCTATTAATGCAGTGCTCTGCTTTTAGAACATATGCTGTACTATTTGTTTACCCAACTGCTTGGTGATACTTCGAAGTATAGACATTCTTTAAACTCAGTAATGGCAGTTATGATATTGAATTAGGGCTGATTTTAATTCATCCCAGCAGAATAAAGGGATTGATTGAAGCTCATAAGAGCGTAGCTTACATTGTCTTATATGTGAAGCCCAGGCCTCCAAAAGGCTGGGGCCTCACTGTCAATAAAGGTCATGAAATGGATGTACTCTGCCTCATCACCCTCCCATTATCCACCTGAAGTTAAAATTGGTCCTAATCACTGTGCTTTTGATTAACCCATTTCATTTGAGCCAGCTATTTAGAATCAAACCATCTTTAATAGTGGTGCTGAAGACTATTTAATGAGCACTACTACATTAGTGAAAAAAAGAATTTGCTCACCTGGTTGGATGTTTGGAAGAGTTGAAAAGAGTGACAGCAACAATGCTAGCACATGGGAGCCTCTTAAGTTATGAGAAAAGGCACACAGAATTCATTAAACCCTGTTTTCTTAATAGAAGATTGAGAAGGTCACATTCACAGATGTAAAAATGCTGAAAGGCATTGATAATATGCATGTAAACATGTTATTTAACTTATGTTGTGAAAGTAGAACACAAGGATAAGAGTGCAGAACTAATAAGCCTCAAGCAAGACTTCATGAAAGTTTTACATGTGGTTATTCATTCCCTCAGATTAAACAAGCTGGAGAGAGTTCATGATCATAAATTGTACATGATCTGATATTTTGTGTATTTGCATTTCCAGCTGTTCATTCTTGTCATATATATTTTACAAATGTTACAATATTTTGTCTCTGCATATTTTGTGAGAATTATTTACATTGCTGGTCAATATTATATCAGAAATTAAGATTTTACTTTCGGAAGTTTAGCAAATGGCAGGATTTCTAGACTGCTCCAGAAAGATCTAAGTCTTCATAAATGTAATTCCAATGGTTCATTCAAAGACTTTGTAGACTTCAAAACTTAGTAACTTTTAACAAGGTTGAGCATTGCCATCATTGAATTTATTTCACCATTCTTTCCACCAAAATGAGTTGGAAGTAGAGTTACTTGCACTCTTTTTAAAAGCAATGCACATTCTCCCAAGTTTTTTTTAAAAAGGTCTCCCAGAATAGAAGGTCATTTAATATGGCAGCCAGAAGTGGCATTTGCCAGAAACCAAACAATATTTGAGTATTTGTCATCAATCACTGTTGCGCTGAAAAACCCTTTGAATCTGTTAGTTGTAAGATGGACAGGCTTTTTGACAGAGTGAGGGCCTTCTAAGAATGGAACAGCAAGGGTGCCAGTCAGCTTTCTGGAATTAGGATGCTGTAGAGTCAAATGACAAATGTCTGAAGTACAAGGGACTCTGGAGAAAGTGTTTTCGCCCTGGGTTATAGTACACGATTCTGAGACTATTTAATCTAAGCAGACCCGATTCGTAAAATCCTTTTGATGTGTATTGAACTGTTACTTTGTCTGACATGATTACAAGTATTTGTAAAAGTGTTAACTACTTTTCAGTGAAAGGTAGATGGCACATATGGAAATTGGAGGGAAAAAAAGGCTTAAGCTTTTCAATTTTGTGTTTAACGCTTTAAATACAAGATGTTATTGCAATATGGCAGCAGCCCTTCAAGATGCATTACTTTATTTATTCTGTTTGTTTAAAAAAAAGGTTCAGATTTTCCAATTGGATTTCACTTCATGTACTTTGATTCTATTTCCCCCCACAATTTGTACTTAATAGTGATGATCGGATGATCATCACAAAGGAAAATCGATTTTCATGCTAGTGAACAGTTAATACCAACGTGGCAGAAATAGCAATCAGATGACATTGCTAACCCAATCCTAATTTTCTGATTTTTATAGTGCCAATTGAGATGGAATTAACTTGGGTAAGTGCTGCCCTGGATTTCATTTTTTGCATATACAAATTCTCTTAAAATACTTGTGTCCTGTACTGAGTGAGTCCAATCCTCAGCCATTTGTCCAAGTAACATTATTTTGCTGAGCTTAAAGCAAGGAAATGCATTTTGTTTAGCCCAACACTCGTATAGACATTCAACAAGACTATTTACTGTGTCATATTTGGTTACTTTTAGTTCAAATGCTATTAGGAGATCATTTAGCTGCCCAACTGAATAGGTAAGTGGCTCTTCCCCAGCAAAATAGAAAAATAGATCAAATGATCAGCAGAAAGACATTTCCTAGAATGCTCTTTAAACACACAACCCATCCCATGGGCTAATTTGTAATATCCCTCTGGTTATGCAGTATATCCACATATTACTATGTGCCACTTAAGTTTATATGCTTTTGATATATTAGAATTTTATACAAAAAAAGTTACACTTTCCTTCCTGGGTTTTATGTTCTGAAATTAAAAGTACATCATTTCGCAGATGCCCACAAAAAGTGAGTTTTTGCGATTGGAATAAGAATTTAAGGATTGAAAGAATGGTAAAAGACTTCCAATTGAAGATCAGTGTTTGAATTCCAGTCTCATGATTCATTCAAGGAAGGATTTACCTACAGATTAACTTTAAGATTTGTATATATTCATCCTGTCAAAATTTGTGACTGAGCCAACTTGGTAGGCTTTTACAAAAAAACCCTAGCAAGCTTGCTTACTCATCTGGATCTGAAAGTGTGTTGGGAGAAGAGATTTTCAATTCTTCTGAGGCAATGTAGAAATCCAGTTGCCAAAAATGTAAAGATAAATGATGGTTCGTACTTCAAAGAGGACAGACTTGATTTCTGCTGTGTGCTTACTTCCTACCTCAACGTTTAACCATAGAAATTTTCAGTGTCTGTGTCATATGACTGCCTAAGTGACATCCACTGAACTTGAGTTATTAGAATCTATCTATTTTGTATTCACCTAACTGCACATTCAAAGTAGATCTATTAGCATAATTTTTGAATTTATTATCCTTAATAGTGTGAGTAGACAGTGCAAGTTATTGCTGAACTGTTGGTATACGGTAGTTTCCAATTAACCAATTTTGACCTGATATCTATCGGGTTTCCTAAGGATAGAACTTAACATTCTTAGTTATTAAAAGGAGGAGACAAGGCTGTGGGAGTGCTCCATGGATAAAAATTGTGCCTCTATCTCTTCCATTAAAAAGATATATTCTGCCTTTTAATTTTGGATGACAGCTGATGGTAGTATTTCTGCTTTTCCATTTACACTTCTAGACAGATCACTTGTTTCTATACTTGTTGCATTATCACCCCCTTTTGCTTGCACCATCACCCCTTTGTCAATTAATCTTACACCCTATCCTCCCCTCCCCACTTTCCCCACCTCTGTGCTTACTTTAAACTGTTCACATATCTAACTTTTTTCCAGCTCTACCGTTGGTCACCAACCTGAAACATTGGGTGGAATCTTTTGGAGGCGGCAGCCGTCACAGCTACCGGCGAGACCCCGTGTCGCCTCTTTGAGAAGACCTGCTGCATCTTGTGCTACTCATGCAATTAACGGCCAGCAGCGTGCCTTTCTCCAGAATCAAGGCCCCAAAGGCAGAAGTCCCGTTCGCAAGAGCTGCTGGCCAATCAGAGGGCAGCAGCTCTTCTATACTTAGCAGTACCAATGGAGAGGCAGTGGCTTCTGCTGGTACTACACCCACTTGAGGCCTTAGATCAATAAATGACCTAGGCACAGGTGAGTGATGGCACGAAAGGGGGATCACAGGGTAGGGGGTCAGCATCAAGGGCAGGGGCATGGCTCTGTGGGCCCTCCAATTCTGGATCCCACGATCAAGCACAAAGGACCTCCTCCCACCCTGGAGTCCGCGAAACTTTTCATGCTCCCTGCATGGCAAGCCCCCATGCCCAGTTCTGGGTTAATACTAGTGGCAACAGGATGAGGCCCTTAAGTAGGCATTAATTGCCCACTAAATGGCCTCAATTGGCAGAGGGCGGGAAGGACGTCCACAGGTTACCCTCCCGTCTGACCAAATGTCCCCCCATCAATAAACTTGTTGGGGGGGGCGCAAGATTCCACCCATTTATTCTGTTTCTCCCTCCATAAGTGCTGCCAACCTGCTGAGTATTTCCAGCATTTTCTATTTTGATTTCAGATTTCCAGTATCCAAAGCATTTTGCTTTTGCAATTGCATTCTCGCTTAACTAGAAATGGGATTTAAAATAACAAGGACAATGCAATTTTAGATAAATTTATAGTTTATGGACCACTAAGTAATTCATTGGGCTAGACTTTGTGGAGATGCCAGTCAGGCTGAGAGAATCGGGTAGGAAGTCACATGTCAGAAGCCCTGTGGTGGGAAAATGTTACCCGATTATGTCAGCAGTGAGAGGGTAAGTTGAAAACTCGCCCATTAGCAACAGGAACCTCATATATATTCCAAATTGACCATTTGCATGCAATTTAAATGTAATTCATTGGGATTTAATGCAGCCTCCCCAATTAAATGAAACTGGCATGATTCTCCCGTGCCTCAATAACCCGTCCATTGAACGCTGTCAACTCAAATGTGACTTATTTGACTCAATGTGAGAGCTCTCTTGACTTGCAGGAGAGTGATTCATAGGGAGCTGCACTGTCTTCAGAGTTTTTCTGTGTTCAAATTTGATGATCTGACACAAGGGGCAGAGCCTGAGTTACATACATATGAACATACAAGTTAGGAGCAGGAGTAGGCCATTTGGCCCCTTGAACCTCCTCCACCCTTTGATAAGATCATGGCTGATCTGATTATGGCCTCTACTTTCCTATCTACCCCTATACCCCTTTACTCCCTTGTCAGTCAAAAATCTATCTACTTCTGTCTTAAAAATATTCAATGACTCTGCCTCACTGCTCTCCTCAGAAGAGAGTTCCAAAGATTCGTGACCCTCAGAGAAAAATTTCTCCTCATCTCCATCTTCAATGGGAGACGCCTTATTTTTAAACTCTGTCTCCTAGTTCTAGTCTCTCCCTCAAGGGGAAACATCTTATCAGCATCCGCCCTGTCAAGTCCCCTCAGGATCTTGTATGTTTCAGAAAGATCACTTCTTATTCTTCCAAACTCCAGTGGATACAGGCCCAACCTGTTTAACCTTTCCTCATTAGACAGTCCCTTCATCCCAGGAATCAGTCGAGTGAACCTTTTTTGCACTGCTTCCAATGTATTATATTCCAATTATATCCTTTCTTAAATAAGGAGACAGTACTCCAGATGTGGTCCTACAAATGTCCTGTACAACTGGAGCAAAACACCCCTACTTTTACACTTCATTCCCTTTGCAAGAAATGAGAGCATGCCATTTGCCTTCCTAAACACTCGCTGTACCTTCATACCAACTTTTTGTGATTCATGTACCAGGACACCCAGATACCTCTGTACATGAGAACTTTGCAATCTCTCACTATTTAAATAAAGGGCTGAATCTTCCATGGAGTGGCAATCACTGTCAGATTGCCACTCTGTCCCGCTGTTATCCTGCACTGGAGCTCCACATTTCTCACCCAGACTTCCAAACCAGGCCTCTTGAGAAATGTGGAGTGTACCTGCTCCTGGAGAGTTTGGGGAAGCCAAGCCACATCCCCTTTTTAAGGCACTTGCTGCCATATTCCATTAAGTTTAAATGGGTCGTCAGGTGTGGCAGGGATACTCGGGGGCCTGAGGAGAGTGGTGGAGGATAATTGGGGCAGCGGAATAGTCAGGTAGTCGGGGGAGGGGATAGTCAGGGGTTGGGGTAGTCAGGGGGGTGTGGATAGTCTGGGATGCAGTGGTAGTTGGAGGTGGGTGAGAGAGGTGGTACAGAATTGGTCTCCTTATTTAAGGAAGGATGTAAATGCTTTGGGAGTAGTTCAGAGAAGGTTTACTAGACTAATACCTGGAATGGGCAGGCTATCTTATGATGAAAGTTGGACAGGCTCAGTTTGCATCCGCTGGAGTTTAGAAGAGTAGGAGGCGACTTGGTTGAAACATATATAAGATCCTGAGGTGTCTTGACAGGCTGGATGTGGAGAGGATTCTCTTGCGGGAGAATCTAGGACTAGAGGTCACCCATTTAAGACTGAGTTGAGGAGAAACTTTTTTTCTCTGGGGGTTGTGAGTCTTTGGAAATCTCTTCCTCAAAGAAGAACGGCTAAACAGCTTAGGCCTTTATTCACTAAAGTTTAGAAGAATGAAGGGTGATCTTATTGAAATGTACAAGATTCTGAGGGGGCTTGACAGAGTAAATGTTGAGAAAATGTTTCCACTAGTGGGGGAATCTCAAACTGGGGGACATAGTTACAGAATAAAGGGGCACTCATTTAAAACGGCGATGCGAAGGAATTTCTTCTCTCAGAGAGTAGTAAATGTCTGGAATTCTCTACCCCAGAGAGTTGTGGAAGTTAGATCACTAAGTATTTAAAGAGGAGGTAGATAGATTTTTGAAATATCGGGGAGTTGAGGGTTATGAGGAGCTGGCACAAAAGAGGAGCTGAGGCCTTGGGCAGATCAGCCATGATCTTATTGAATGCTGGGGCAGGCTTGAGGGGCCGAGTGGCCTGCTCCTGCTCCTATTTCTTATGTTATGTTATCCTATGTTAAAAGGCGGTGGGAGCAGTCTTTGAATACTTTTAAGGCAAAGGTGGCTAGATCCTTGATAAGCAAGGGGTGAAAAGTTATCTGGGGTAGGTGGGAATGTGGAGTTGAGGTTACAATCAAATCAGCCATGATCCTATTGAATGATGGAGCAGGCTTAAGGGGCCAAATGGCCTACTCCTGCTCCTAATTCGTATGATACTACCTTTAACTTCCTTAGTTAGCTACAAGTGGTGCATCCCTCTCCTAGAGTCTTTCTTTCTCACTGGAATGTATCTTTGCTGAGCGTAATGAAATGTCTTCTTAAATGTCTTCCACTACAACTCCATTGGCCTATCTCTTAACCTAATTTCCTAGTTCACTTTAGCCAGCTCTATGTTCATATCCTTACAATTGCCTTTATTTAAATTTAAAACTCTAGTCTTAGACCCATGCTCTCTCCCTCAAACTGAATGCGAAATTGAATCATGTTAGGAAGTGACTAAGTCTAAATTGTTGGGTCCAAAAATTAAAGGGGCACTTTAACTAAATTAAAGCCTTGGGACAGAGGGACTATTCATTAAAATGGCATTACATATCTGAGTTCCTAAGGGGTGGGCGCTTTGGAGGCTGCCTTGAAAGAAAGGGAGAAGGGTTAGCACAGTGGGAATCATTCATCCTTCATCCTCTCATGCTGGAGGGGATCAGTGTTACATAAGAACACCCTGTTGCACAGGAATCAATGCAGGCAGCCCAGCAGCAGCAACAAGAGCAAGCACAATGATAGGAGACCAAGCAGCAAGGCAGAGGCACATGCAAGCCCCTGGCACATCCGTGAGTTACAGGACCAGGATGATGTACCTGCAAATGTCAGAGAGACAGTGTCTGAAGAGACTACGCCTCACCAGGGAGACCATCATAGAACCACTTGCTTTAACACAGGACAACCTGTGTCCACAGGGTTATGGTGGTCACGCTATGATAGTGGCATTGCAAATATTGAGTTCTGTGCAACTGGTTCTTTCCAGGGATCTACAGGTGACATTGTTGAAATCCACCAAGCAGCCACTCACTTCTGCATGAAGGAGGTGACAAATCACTACAAGAGGGCTGGAAAATTCATAAGATTCCAGATGATTGAGGACAGCCAAGCGGAGAGGGCAATGGGATTCGCAGCCTTTGCAGGCTTTCCGCATGTTCAGGGTGGAGAGACTGTACCCATGTTGTATCAAGGTACCATCTGAGCAGCCAGCCATGTTTATTAACAGAAAGGGATTCTATTCCCTCAGTGTGCAGTTAATCTGTGACCACATGAAGTGAATCATGCAGGTGCCCGCCAGGAGCCGAGATGCCTGTGTGATTTGCCATGTGCAGATGCTACACTTTGTGGCAAGGCCACAAATCAAGGGGTTGGATCATAGGTGACAAGGACTACCCTCTTCACACATGGCTGATAGTGCCCATCAGAAACCCTCACAGTGAGGCACAAGCAAGGTTCAGTGCCAGTCACGGCACAACAAAAAACATCATGGAGCAACCCATCGGTCTGCTGAAGATGCGCTTCCACTGCCTCGATCATTCTTGGGGAGTTCTCTCCAGCATAACCGAGTAAAGATAGTCACTGTGTGCTGTGTACTGCATAACATCACCATGCAGAGGGGTGACGACATCAGCCCAGAGGAAGAAGAGGAGCAGAAGCCTCATCTGATGAGGAGGATGGGGAAGTAGAGAGTAACATGGAAGGGTATCCACAACAGCGGGCTGCTGCCAATGTCCGTGCCATGGAACTTAACAACGGGAGGCATGGGACTACCTCATACTGACCTGCTTCCAACCATCTGGTTACCATTCAGCAACATAAATATACAACCTTGCCCTTTTCCCTGGATGGCACATATTATTGAATCTAAGAACTTGCAACACTCCTCCTCTCAGAGGTCTGCATCTCAATCTGCAAGCAAGCAGCCAGTGCCCCTTAAACATATGAGATTAAATATCATACATCATTGAAGGAGAAACATCATGAGGCCCTCATATGAAAAACAAACACTGAATAAAGCCCAAAACATTTTAATGTGACATTAACACATCTTCCTTAACATAATAATATTAACACCAGTGCTACCTTACTGTGTGAAAATAAACTTTTTGAAATGCTTCCACATGTTGCGGTGAAGTGAATCCCCAACATCTACAGATGAGATGTGAGCAGGCTACCGCTTTCTTTGCCCTGTAGCCTTTGATGACTGTGGCGGATGTCCTCTGGCAGCCTTTGGCTTGGATGGGCCAGGGCATATAAGACTCTCCTGTATCAATGCAGGGGAGTCTTCTGTGGCCACTGCCATTGTGTCGTGACTGCCATTGGATCATTGGGAAGCTCCCAACAAAACTTCGAGTGCCTCGAGAAGAACCCTCAAGTGTGATAGGTTGCATCTCTGCAGGCCCCTCAGTGCAGCATGGCACTGCCCTGCTTCTGGTTGACCAAGGTGCATCTGGAGGGGTCTCTAGGGCAACAACAACCTTTTGCTGGCTCACTGCTGCAGTGAGCTCATGGCACCAGCGTTGGTCTTCAGTATGGTACTGGTACCAGGCATTCACTATGTGCTCTCCTGGGTCTCTCTCTTCAAGGCAGTTACTGCCCTCCATGGAAGAAGCAATGACCTCTCCTACCTGAGACATGGCAGAGACTATGTCATGGATGGGTTCCTCCATCATCTGTGCATGTCTGCTCAAAGCCTCAGGCAGCTCTGTCATATTCTCCCCCATTTGCCTCTGCAACTCCTTCAGGTTGAGTGTGGCCCTCGTCAGAGGCACTTTATCAGCCAGGGGTGTAGCAGGGAGCTGTCCTTCCACAATCCTCCGACCGCCAGTGGCCTCAACTGCGTTTGCGCAACTGTGAGGTGCTCAGCAGATTGTGACCACAGGCTGACACATGACCTATTCCCCACCAAAGTGAGTGTATTTGTGCTGGTGCTGGTGCTGGTGCTGGTGCTGGTGCTGGGTGCAGGGGACAAATGTAACACTGCACCCTCGGAGACATCCAGACTGTTGTCCTCCAAGGAGGTGTCAGGCGGAACACATGGGGGCTGGTAACGATTCTCTACAGTGGTCGAACTGCAAATGAAGCTCAAATAATTACCGGAATGATAATGTTAAGGGCCACTACCATTTATGGGTGCAACAGGCAGCCATGGTAATCAGAGATGATGGGTAAACACAGTTCCTCCTAACTCTCCACACCCACCAATCCAAAGTCAGTGTCAGATATAGACCGACCATTCTGCTCCCCTTCCATCTCCAGTACTTCCAACTCTGCCTCTGTCAGCAGAAAATCTCTAGCATTCCATCCCAGGTCTTGGATCTCTCCCTGGTGTTGTGGGTCCTCTTGTTCTGCAAGCATTAGGGGAGAAAATTTGAAGTTGCTAGTGAAGCTTGATTGCCCCTGGTCCGATGAGGTGTCAGCTTGCTCAGCTCCCCTTCCAGTCCTCAGACACTCAGGAAATCTGGGTAAGGTGTAGAGGGAGTTGCAGATTCTGATGACACATACACATACAGCCTATGCAACTAAGGAAGCTGGTGAGGGGGAACAGTTTACACTTTAATGCCCATCCTAGCCTTAACTGTTCAGTGCCCCTACATTTCCCATCCTCCTTTCATCCACTTCTTGACTGTATGGAACTCTCACTCACTGGGCAGAATTTTCTGGCTGGCAGGAGGGGGCGGAGCAGGAGCGGTCGCAGACCCGATCACCACCTGTGATCGGGTCCATGCCATCATTTTACGTGGCTCTTGAGGACAGCGGGAGTGGGCAGGCCATGGCGGGACTGCAATGTTTTAAAAAGTTGCTGCAGCCTTTTAAAGGCTGCGAATCAGGGCCAGTGGAAAGGCTTCCCAGAGTACTGCTGGTGAGCAGGTAAGGGCAGGGGGGCACTGTGCCCCTTGTCTTTTGGATGATTGCCTTTCCACCCTCCTCGGAGGTGGCAGCAAGGCAGGAGCTGCTGGTTCCCCAGGACAGGAGGAGGAGGCCCACCCACATGACCAAACGTGCCTGGGAGGAGGTGGCGGAGGTGGTGAACTCCTGCGATGTGGTGCAGTGCACCTGGATCCAGTGTCGCAAGCGCTTCAACGACCTGTTGCGCTCAGGAAGGGTGAAGACAATGTTGGCATTGGCCACTTAACCCAGCAGATAGGCCTTCCCCCCGGTGCCTCACACCCCCACCCCCGCCCCCACCCACCCAATAAGTCTGAGTGTAGTGGCTGCATTGAATCATTGACAGCATGTGTCCTTTGCTGGGTGGGCCAGCAGATATTGCCTATGCCAAGATCATCCTGAAAGGGTGGTGAAGAGATGGGTTCTGCGCCCGCAGCCTGTGGTACACTGAGACTCACATTACTGTTTTAGGGTCAACCTGGAGGAGTTGCACCTAGGCGCATTGCTGGAACTCCAGGACATGTCAAAGTAAGGGTGATGACATGCTGGAAGGGGAGCTTCAAGGTGGCATGGCACCAATCGATCTGCTGTCCTCTGCGCTCCACATGCTTGCGCCTCCTTGCTATGGAATGTTAGACCATGTGGTTCCTAATGTGATGTAGACAGCATTTGGCCAAGGGGGTGTGGAGCAGGCCAAGCATCTCTGTGTGAGTGTTCAGCAGCAGAGGGGTGAGGAGACACTGGAGACCTGCAATATCCCACTCTGATTGGGGTGGGCCATCCGTGAAGAGATTCCAGGTACAATTAGCACTAATCAATGCTCTTCTCTCATTTTCAGGAGAAGAATGCACATAATGCCGCCGAGCAAGTAAGGACTGGCAGTGGCCTGGCACAGTTGGCGATTCTCAGCCGCTTCAAGCAGGAGGCCCAGGTCCACCGATGTCGGTGAGGTTGGGGTGCCACGGGCAGGTATGTATGCCCAGCAGTGAGGTCATCATTGTTCTCCCAACAGCCATAGCAGTGCTGAATGTTCAGTGACTGAAGTTTCCAACATGGCTTGACCATTGCATATTGAAGGATGAGCGCATAATGATCCAGGGGACAGGGATGAACATTGACATTGTCTCCACGTTAACTGATCCAATGTCCTTGTTCTTCCTTTCAGCATCAGTGGAACACACTGATGGTCCTGAACACCCTCACACCTGAGGGCCCTGAAGTCTCACCAGTGTCACACCATCTCTGCCAGGCAAACACCAGCGGAGATACTAGCACCTCGGTGGGAACTAGAACATCGGCTAGTGTCCCGGGGCACATCGGTGAAGGCACTTCATAGTCACTGGAGGAGCTGGCAGAGACAGAGAGTGCCGATGGTGCCAACAGTTGGACGACTGCAGTGACCAGCTACATGCTCAGTCGGTGCATGATGTTGTGCCTCTGGAGTTGTCCGCGACACAGCAAACGCAGGAAATGCGGCCGGGTGTGCGGGAACATCTGGTGGAGATACATGAGACTATACTTAGCTTGGCGCTCGTAGTGGAGTAGCCTGCATGGGCTATCGCCGAAGCAATGAGCCTCATGGCCGAGCGCCATGCGTCCTCTATGGAGAGAGTTGTGACAGTTGTGGAGAGGCTCCTCCAGGAGACCCATCGGGGCTTCCTAGGGATGCGCTTGGACCAGCAAGCCCTCGCATTGGCATTGACCTCAGCTTTTCTGTGCCAGTGTGGGAGATGGTCTGGGCACCAAGTTTCCCAGCTCAGTGCCCATCCACCTACGGTGAGCAGGGAGGTTGGAAGCGACCTCACGTCGGCGCAGCAGCTGCCTGTCGTCTCTGTGGGCTCATCTCAGGGCGCTCCAGATGAGGGCGGCAGCTCCTCCGCCCCTCTGCCAGTGACTGTTGTATTTGGTGAGGCTGCGACGACTTGGGAGATGGCAGCTGTGGAACTGGCAGCTCCCTCCCAGGCGGTGCCAACACAGGCTCCATGGGCCAGAGGACGACAGCCAAGGTCATCGAGGCCAACAGGACAGCAGAGTCAGCAGGTGTCTCAGATGCCACTCCCAGCGAGGGGTCAGCACCAAGATGTAGCACCCGCAAACATAAACATAAGGCACCTTAGGCACAACACGGGGTTATCACTGGTGCTTTTGTGTTGGCCACAATGAGGTCTGTATAAGTTGGTGTGATTTTTAACACCTTTGTCATTTTGTTTCATTAAGTTTCTTTGGTTGTAATATTAAATTCAGACATGTCACCATGGTTGAGGGTGCCTCTTTTCTTCTGCAGGTGGATGGTTTCCAAAAATGTTATGAGTGTTTTGTGGAACATTCAGCTTTATTAACAAGGACCTTAGCTGATGTTCCTAACCAGGCAGATATTGCACTTAGGTATCTAGTATGGAGCCTACAGCCAGGCTTGTCCTGGAGGTCCATATGTGGTGTGCTAGCTGAAGGTTCATTGGATTAAAGCCTTCCGGGTGTCCCTGCCTCCCTGGAGTATGCCTGGGTCAGCGTCTACCCCCTCAGCATTTCCCTGTGTGTGCTCATCCTTGGACTCACTGCTGGATTCATTGTGTGCAGCCGCAGACACTGTGTCAATGTCTTCACCGTCTACAGCGTTCCCCCCCCCTTTCCAGAACAAGGTTGTGGAGAGTGCAGCATGCTACCACTATTATCAACACATGATCTGGGGGGGTACTGGAATGCGGCCCCTGAGCAGTCCAGGCGCCGGAAGCACATCTTGAAAAGACCAATGGTTCTCTCCACCACAGCCCTTATGGAGGCATCGCTCCTATTGTACCGCTGTTCAGCTCCTGTTCTTGGATGGCGGCGAGGCGTCATGAGCCACCTTCTGAGGGGATAGCCCTTGTCACCCAGCAGCCATCCATCAAGCCAGGCTGGAGCACTGAAGAGCCCCGGCACCTGGGAGTGTCTGAGGATGTAGGTGTTGTGGGAGCTGCCTGGGTACCTTGCACAGACTTGTAGAATCAGCATCCTGTGATCACACACTATCCGCACATTCATGGAGTGGAAGCCCTTCCTGTTGACGAAGGCACCGGGCTCACCTGCTGGCACCTTGATGGTCACATGTGTACAGTCTATTGCACCCTGGACACAGGGGAAGCCAGTAATCACCACGAAGCCTCTGGCTCACTGTGTCTGGCTTGCCTGGTCCCAACAGTAGAGGATGAAGGTCAATGCACGCCTGAACAGAGCGTTTGTCACCTGCTTGACACAAGTTTGGACAGCTGTTTGGGAGATACCACAAAGATCACCCACTGAGCCCTGGAAGGAGCCAAAGGCATAGAAATTGAGGGCAGCTGTGACCTTAAGAGCCACTGGCATGGCGTGTCTCCCCACACAGCAGAGATCTCAGGCCCAATCATCTGACAGATATAGTTGACTGTCTCCCTTGAGAGATGGAGCCTCCTTTGGCACTGCACCTCAGACATATTGAGGTAGCTGCTTTGCTACCTGTATACCCTGTCAGCAGGATAGTGGTGTCTTCTGAGGCCCCTTCCACCTTGGACTACCTCTTGGCCCTGCACCCCTTGTGCCTGCCTCCCAAAGGTAGCTCCCCTGGAGGCTGAATGTGCACTCCTGGCCTTCCCCTCCTTACAACCTTTCCTTCCTCCTCAGAGGAGGTGCTTCCCGTGGAGAGTTCAGCTCCCATTCCCAGGCTAAGGGAAGGCTTCCTGAAACCTGCAGGCCCAAAAAGGGTTCCTCACTGCAGAGTGCCGACCTGAAGGTTGTGAGTCCAGACCAAGAAGCTGGTATGTGTTTTGAAGTATTGCAGATCACACAGGCAAGTATCAGTAACTTTGAGAAATCAACATTTGACAAAGCACACTCGTGATCCCACTGAGCCCTCTTATCCCACCCGTGGATGAGGTTTATACAAATGTGTCCTGCCCGTTGCACCCGTGCGCCAACCTGAAGATTGCACAGGCACCGAAAAATCGCCATCACTTGGCACTTCAAAGGCCTTAAGTGGCCGGTTAATTAAAGGTGGGTGCGCATTGGAGATCAACGTGCGCCCGCCCAGTGAAATATCGCGATGATGCGCGGTGACATCGGGATGCTCACCCAACATCACCATGTGTCATTTTACATGCAGGGCCCGCCAACAGGAAAATTCTGCCCACTGTTGCAGTACGGAGGAAGTCATGCATCCTTTCTCGGCACTCGACCCAGTCACTTAGATGGACCCGATGGCCGCTCACCTCTGCGATGACCCTCTTTCCAGGCCATCTTGGTCATTCCTTTTGGCCTTTTGTGGACATCAACTAGAAATAGAATCTTTCTGCATATCTGAATGGCCTGGAGGAGATCATGCAGCAACTTTCACTGAACCATGGAGCGGTACTCTGAGTGGATTGTAACATCTGTGAACACAGCTGAATCCATGGATACCACACACTGAACTTTTACAAAGATGGAGATTTCTTCTGCCTGGACCCTCAAAGGTTTTCTGTTGCGATGTTCATATACCTGGCAACTACAGTTGCAGTTCTCCCTCAGAGAGGCTGCATGCAGAATTTAATGTTTTAAACAGGCTTTCTACCCTTTACGTACCTGTGTGAGGATCAGGTGACATGAGTCTCCTGACGTCAGATCCACCCCGCCACATGATCCAGTGGCAAGCCCGCATCTCACATATTCATGAGCTTGTCACCATGTGATCCAATCCGGGTGGCCACCACCTTCCTGTGCCAGATTCCCAACTTCTTCCGGGCCTGCTAGCGGACTCAGCAATGGGAGGACAAAACCCAGCCCATATTCAGGTCACTATACAATTTGGAGGAGGTTCACAGTTTTTTTTTAAGTTTTGCTTCAGTTTACTTGTCTATGTCAGCAAATTTTGGTACAGGAGGACAGGACAAAGTAAACTGGACATCGTCTTTTTGTGCATAATGGTCTGTATGGGTTGAATGACAATACCTCTCCCCACACTTTCGTATGTTCTTATAGCATCCATATGTACATTTTTCAGTATGAATCTCGACATGTCAATCAGGGCTGGTCAAATTGGTTGGTTTTAATTTTCCTTGGATCAGGAATGTTTTCAGTTGTCGCACCTTTATCATTGCAATACCCCGAGATCAGCTAACTCAACAAGCCATGGTTTAAACCTGGGACCTTCATATTCTGTATAGTGTAATATTACATCAGGAGAAACATTTATCCACCAAGATATAGAGTAATCCTTTTCCTACCTTTTTTGGGATGATGTGGAGTTGTATTTACAAATACATGTGCAATTAACCTGATTGTACCAGCCTTACCTGATGTTTGGCTGTTTCCTATATTACACCTTCATTTAATAAATTTTCTGTGCCTCTTTAAGCCCTAAAATCTGCTTCTCTTTGCTACATATCACCTTTACACCACCTAATGGAACAGCACTAAACAGAGAAATATTTTTCAGCATCACATGTATGTTGTGTTATTTTTATTAATCTTATTAAGTGCTTTGCTTTCTAATCATCTTCTGGGTTCCTTTCAAAAATGTGTATTACGAGCCATTTACAAATCAAAATAATTGTGTATAAACTGTCCGTAGTAATATTGTAATTTACCTCAGAATTTTAAAAAAATCTTCTAGGCATCCATTTGGTAAAGCATTGAATCCCAATGTTGATCACCATTCTCCCTCTATGTGAGAGTTTGCTGGTTCTTAGATTGGTCACTGGATGGAGCTCTTTGTGATGTTGAAAGTGAGGGAGCTCTGAGGGACCTTGCATAATGCACAGATTGAAGCAGAATTGACTTTGCTTCTGCAGAGGGCTGTGACCCTATTTATTCTTTTCTCTTCAATTGCACATCAGGAAATGAAACATGATTAAAATGGAGAATAAAGCTATTTAGAACACAGCATTTCATTGGAGTTTCTCAAACCTTGACAAACAACTTAGTCCTGTCAGATTCCATGCCCCTTTTGTAGATTGAATACCATCAGTACAGTGAGTCATAATTGTACTTGAACAGTTACATAGACTTATGTAAAACAAAGATCGAATTCAAACAACTCTAATTTGCTTCATATAAAAAATGAGCCTCCAGCAATATATCCTGAATTGACTTTTTGTACTGCAGTTGGATTTATGTATAATGTAGCACATTCCAAACAAATGGTGAAGTGTTAACATTGACAGAAGATTTTACTTAGGCATTGTGGTGTATGTAAATTTGCACTTTAGATGTGCAGTCAGGTATGACATTTTTACTTTTAAACAGTATTTAGTTCACATATTTGCAGGGTGTTTGCTGTAAGTGCCTGTCAAAACTGTGCAAGAGAATTTAGTAAAATAATTCAGTGGTGAAACACTACTTAACTGTTCTAAAATCTAAACTGTTTAATTATATATTTCCTTATTAAAGCAAGTTGGCTGGCTATGAAACATAATTGTAAATTTATGATCTGATCTTGTATTCCTTTGTGAGTTTTTGTGCTTATCAAGGTGGGAAGTGAAATACTTTTCCACTATTGGCAGCAATGCCAACACTGAGCACTCCCAGGTCAGATATAGCCCACTAGATGCATGCCGAAGCTCCCAATACTCTGCCATCTATCACTTCCCTAGAGTTACATTCCCACATCATGGGGCAGTTTTGTATTATTCACCCATGCTTCCTAAGCCCTGAGTTAAGACTTCCTGTTACAAAATTGAGACCACATATCAGATGGGATTCTTAAAACTTGCCAAGAAACTTTAATCCTGTTAATCTTGGTTCAATTCAAACCTGGACCTTGGGTGACTTGCACATCATGCTCATGCACTGCACAAGGTGGTGCTTTTGATTCCTTCCTTTTATGACTAATTTTCTCCCCTCCTCTTTTCCTGAAAGCATTTCCTCCTTGCAGGGGTTTGTTTGTATGGCAATCAATCAGTTACACAACAGCACCACATGTAAACGTCCACTTTCATGTGCTAACCCTAGACATTGAGTGTCAACAAGCTATTCTAACATGGGGGTATCACAGCTGAGTGCATGCAATCTTTTCCCAGCTCTAAATATGCACCTAGCAAGGCAGGTGGGTCACTAGATGGCAATGAGGAGCCAGAACCCTGCCAAATTTTCCCTTCCTTGCTTGGCTCTGAGGCCAAATTGACTCTCACTGCTTGACCGTGGCCACTAGCTGAGAGCAGATTGAACCTGAGACTTTCCTGGTTTGTATAGCTCAGCTACTCTTACAGAGTTGGGCTGGAGACCTCAAAATGTAAATACCTCAAATCTGCTAGATTAGAATAGAAATAGAAATTATACAGTTCTGTCGAAGGGTCATGAGGACTCGAAACGTCAACTCTTTTCTTCTCCGCCGATGCTGCCAGACCTGCTGAGTTTTTCCAGGTAATTCTGATTTTGTTTTTGTTCTAGAAATTATACAATGCATTTCATACAATGGGAATACATTTGGCTGCAGACCAGGTGAAATATGAAAAGAGTTTACTGAACAAATATTTACAGCTATTTTGGTTCCAGGGAATTAATACAGTGCATGTGGGAATTAAAATATTTTTGACTTTTCAATTTCAAGACATAGTAATTATTCACTTTTGGTATTCATTAAAATATGGGACAAATAGTTACAACAGATTTAAAAGTACTTCTCAAAAAAACTCATGATAAATAAAAATTCTCATTTTTGATTAGAGATACGATAAGGGAAAGCTTTATCTGTTTATCTGTTTGAAACTGTCTGGTATGTTGATGTGAGGAATCAAGGCATTGTCACTGAAGTCTACTAATTGTCTTAATTACTTATTGCTATTCTTAAATTAAAATCAATCAATTTAAAGTCACCATGTGTCTCTTTAGTTAGAGGAATTTAAAAACTCATTATTTTGGAAAGGATTTTTATTTGAGTTATCAGCAGCTTCCAAAATATCTCCATGTGCTTTGTTTAATCTAATTACCTAGTCCAAAAACAATCCCCCAGATTTGCTTTAAATTTTTGTATTCAGTGCTCAAATGTGGTCTCCTCTCTATTTTTTCAACAGCCAGTGTTGGTACTGATACAGCTTGTCAAGATCCATCTTTTGTTTTTTCACCTGTTCCATTTGACTTGCACCATCATCCCTTTTGTCATTTACTCTCTCCTGCCTTCCATCTTATCACAGACCTTCCCTTTTGCACTAACCTCCCCTCCCCCTTTCCCTGCCTCTCTCTTAACTTGCTTAAAACCCTGATTTTTCCATCAGCCTGAAACGTTAACTCTGTTTCTGTCTCCACAAATGCTGTCTGACCTGCTGAGTATTTCCAGCACATTCTGATTATATTTATGCTTTGAATTAATCTTGTATTTTTTTTACTCTTTATCCTGCAATTTGCAGAAACTCTGGAGTTTCCTTTGTCAGGAGACAGTGCAGAAACACCTCCTGCATCATTTAATGCTGAAAGATCAAAGAATAGGAATCCTTCTTCAGGATCAGGCAGCAACAGCAGCCATTCATTACAGCTTGGTGCACAGAACAATCCTTTTGGCAGGTGAGAAACATGACTATATTGTAGCAAGTGATGCCAATCCATCCACTCACATGACTTTTTTAAGATAAATGAGATCTACAATTGCAGCTGGTACAGGATGTGTTGGTATATACTGATTTATTTGTGGAGTGCCCAGAATATTTCTATCTGTCTCTTTCCACAGTGAGGATATCACTTGTCAGCTGGTAGAGGTGGTAGTAGATTGTTGATTCGAGCAGCTGCCCTCTCTTTCCATCTCTCTCGCCATTCTCTCTTGGTGGCTGCGCTTGTTGATTGGAAAATCTTGACACCCTTTTTTGCTGGTGAATCGCCATTTTAGTCACAATTGGGTATCTGCTTCCCATGTGTGAATGTTAATAGAGCAGACCGTCATGGAGGTTGTGAAGTATCCAATGACACGCGACAAAGTGAGCTGTAGCTAAAACATGCAGAATGGTTCTGACCTGCCTGTGTCTTGGTGCGGCCTATCACCAAGGGACAGTTCTGACCTTCCTACTGGTGGTTCGCTACTGATTGCACAGCTCCTGCTTACTCACCGTCAGTTAACTCTCAAGTTTAGGTCTCCACAAACTATATCATACTATTGCTGGACTTGCACCCTAACTATGGGTAGTAGAATAAAAATGCTCACCCACCTGGTGCGTCCAACCGATTGGTTCCTCATTCACTAGTGGAAAGTTGTAGGTAAAGCAAGCAGCAGTTTATTCAAAACAAGTATGCATACAGGATTATGCTCTGTCAGAATGCTCTGAGGCAAATAAAGATGCATAGTTTCTGTTAGTTATTTATACCAAGTTTGTGATACCTCATCATTAACTCACAATGTTCTTATCTTATACGTCTAGTTCAGTACACCGGCAGTTATAGGTGAGTTTACAAAATAGTCACTGAATTACCTGATCTTTAACACAAATGATGCCTACAATTTAGTGATGATTTACTACTTTGTCCAGTTATCCGCTTATCTTTGCCTGACTCTGAATAGTTATCCACTTCCTAATCTGACCAAAAAGTCACATTCCTTACTACATCCGCTCTAGTTTTTTTTTAACTGCAAACACTTGTAAAACTTCTACCAGCAATTTGGTCAAGCCTGGGTAATCCCACCATACACCACTTCAAAGCTTTGAGATTATTGTTAAAGTATTTCCTTTGGCCCCTGTGTGAACAGGCTCCCTGGTGTATGTCAGAATAGAGCACCTGTTTGGCCAGTCCGGAGTCAGGTATTCTGTTGACATGTCCTATCCATTTCAGCTGATGCGAGATTATCATGGCCTCTCTACTTGGCATGTTCTTTTGCCCTCCCAATTGATTTGCAAGATCCTTCAAAAACAACGTTGACGATGTTGTTTTAGGTCCTTGATATGGCATCTGTAAGTTGTCCATGCTTCAGCAGTGTAGAGGAGTGTGGGGGGAACCACTGCCTGATAGACTTTAGGTTTAGTGTCTGTCTGATATCACAATTCTTAAAAATTTGTGTACGTGATTTACCATAGGCTGGGTTGGCACATTAGATTCAGTGATGTGCCTCTTCATCAATGTCAGCTTTTTGAGATAGGTAGCTTCTAAGAGGTGGGAAATGAGGGATTTTTTTTTCCAACACTTAATCATGAATCTCAATTCTCAATTGAAGGTGTTAAATTTGATACATTTGGTGTGGGTTTGGTCTTCCTGGTGTTCAGGGCAAATCCCATGCTCTCATAGGATGTCAACTATATATTGTAGTTCTTTAGAATGAGGCAAAAGACGGGAAATTACAGGCCGATTAGCCTGACTTCAGTCGTTGGTAAGATTTTAGAGTCCATTATTAAGGATGAGATTTCAGAATACTTGGAAGTGCATGATAAAATGGGGCAAAGTCAGCATGGTTTCATCAAGGGGAGGTCATGCCTGACAAATCTATTAGAATTCTTTGAGGAGATAACGAGTAGGTTAGACAAAGGAGAGCCAATGGATGTTATCTACTTGGACTTCCAGAAGGCCTTTGACAAGGTGCCGCACAATAGGGTGCTCATTAAGATAAGAGCCCATGGTGTTAGAGGCAAGGTACTAGCATAGATAGAAGTTCGGCTGTCTGGCAGGAGGCAGAGAGTGGGGATAAGGGGATCCTTCTCAGGATGGCGGCCAGTGATTAGTGGAGTTCCGCAGGGGTCAGTGTTGGGACCACAATTTTTCACTTTATACATTAATGATCTAGATGAAGGAACTGAGGACGTCCTGGTAAAGTTTGCAGATGATACAAAGATAGGTGGAGGGACAGGTATTATTGAGGAGGCGGGGAGGCTGCAGAAGGATTTGGACAGGTTAGGAGAATGGGCAAAGAAGTGGCAGATGGAATATAACGTGGGGAAGTGTGAGGTCGTGCACTTTGGTAGGAAGAATAGAGGCATAGACTATTTTCTAAATGGGGAGAGAATTCAGAAATCTGGAGTGCAAAGGGACTTGGAAGTCCTAGTCCAGGATTCTCTTAAGGTTAACTTGCAGGTTGAGTCGATAGTTAGGAAGGCAAATGCAATGTTGGCATTTATTTTGAGAGGACTAGAATATAAAAGCAGGGAAGTGCTGTTGAGGCTTTATAAGGCTCTGGTCAGACCACATTTAGAATATTGTGAGCAATTTTGGGCCCTGTATCTCAGGAAGGATGTTCTGGCCCTGGAGAGGGTCCAGAGGAGGTTCACGAGAACAATCCCAGGAATGAAAGGCTTAACATATGAGGAACGTTTGAGGATGCTGGGTCTATACGCAATGGAGTTTAGAAGGATGAGGGGGGATCTGATTGAAACTTACAGAATACTGAAAGACCTGGATAGAGTGGACATGGGGAAGATGTTTCCATTAGTAGGAGAGACTAGGACCCGAGGGCACAGCCTCGGAGTAAAGGGAAGACCTTTTAGAACAGAGATGAGGAGAAACTTCTTTAGCCAGAGAGTGGTGAATCTATGGAATTCATTGCCACAGAAGGCTGTGAAGGCCAGGTCATTGAGTGTATTTAAGGCCGAGATAGATAGGTTCTTGATTGGTACGGGGATCAAAGGTTACGGGGAGAAGGCGGGAGAATGGGGTTGAAAAACTTATCAGCCACGACTGAATGGCAGAGAAGACTCGATGGGCCAAATAGCCTAATTTCTGCTCCTATGTCTTACGGTCTTATGGTCACCAACCTGTGCATCACCAGCACACTGTAGTTCTATTTACAGATGTGTTTGTTGTCTTGGTTTTGGCCTTCAGCTGATTGATGTTGAAGAGTTTACCACAGCTGGGGGGAACCTGTCAGTAGTAAGTTTCAGTGATGCTGCAAGAGAGATTGAGAATAGTGTGGATACAATGACACATCACTGTTATTTGCGTATGGTCATGTAGGAGATGGATGATATTTCTGTAGCACCTTCCAAAGGGCATTTCAATTCACCGAGCCAAAGGCTTTTGTGAGATCAAAGAAAGCCATGTACAAAGGGATATTCTGCTGTGTGCACTTTCCTTGAAGTTGCTGTGCTGCTTCTTGGGCCCTGCCAATGTTTCCTTCCATGCCTCTCTCTCCATTGTTTATCTAGTTTCCCCTTGAATGCAACCATGCTATTTGCCTTAATTTAGACTGAAAATTCTAGGGTATTTTAGGCTGGAATAATCTACTGACACAACCAGCACTGCTTGACATGCCTTGATGGTCTTTGCATTCCTGCAAAAATCTGAAAGTGGGAATTCCTACATGGGAGCGCACACTCAATAGGGCCAGGAAAGTCAGTCTCCAAGATCCTCCTGACAAAATCCTTTTACATTAACAAGTACATCCCTTCCCCTTTAAATGCTTTGGTATTCCAATAAGCTTTGGATCTATGGACACCCAGATTACGTGACCATGATGAGCAACCAGTATAATCATATCATAAATTGTGCATAATCATGTTGATATCTATGTGACATTATTGTCTGGTCATTCCAATATCATAATGAAACTTCTGGCTACTTCAGACAGTAGTTTCTGCTGCTCATTCCAAACCAGAGAAACAATATATTAAATAGGCAGTGACCTTTCCAGACTAAAGGGCATGTTTATGCTCTGCCATACCCCTTTGCATCCATTTTCCAGCCTAACTAGAGTCTAAAGTCAGCCTCATTGAGTGCCATGTCTTCTCATACCCATAGATATCCTTTAACTTCACCCTGAACTATTCAACCCCACTCCACCAATGGACTTTTCCTGCTGCCTGCTTGTCCTTACGTTTGATAATTTACCCTTGTTCAAATTAAATTTTATCTATCATTTTTCACTGATTTATCTGCTTTGTTAAACTTGTAGCCCCTGAGTTAGGTCCTCAGATTCAACTCAAACACCCCTCCCCACCCCCAAGCATGAATTTGTATTGAGCTTCAGAATCCAAATTAATATTGTCGCTACTGCTGGATGTAGCCCAGAGTAAAAAGAGAAGATTGCATAGGAGGCCAGTACATAACAGAAGCTGCACCTCCTATCCCTACATCAAACATGGTAGAATTAATGAGTAGAAAAAAAAAGTCTTCTGAGCATGCAGGACTGACCTAAACACTCACCGTAATCAGTTCGGAAGGATGCCTTTACAACAAAAAACTGCACGGTCAAATAGATCAGGTTTCTATTCTTAAAGTAACAAATAGCCACTGTACAGTTAAATTACATTCAAAATAAAAAGCTGCATTGCAGGATGATTTTGTATTAACAGTGTGCACAATGAGTCTCCTATGAACCAGACACATTTAAATTCAGAATGAAGAGTGTGTAGTTTAGTTTAAATGCCACCAATGAAGGTGTTTCCTTTCCATACCTGTCAATCAAGATCTTCCTGAGGCCAATATTCAAAAACATTTCAGATCATTTTCACTCAACTTCCCTGTCTATAATGTAAATAAGAGGTTTTTTTATCCAAGGTTCAATCAATTGTTCAGAATAGCAAACGTTGATTAATACCTGGTTCAGACATCGCAGTATTGATTCCAAACACGTAGCGGTAAATTTTAAAGGGCAATCTTTTCCATATGAACAACCCTGAAAATCTGGATTGAAAGTGCAGAAAGCTAGACACGTGCTACAGGTCTGTGAGCACCTGAAAGCAAAAATTCCACATGGGCCTGAAACCAGTACTGGATATCAGCGCATGACATCTAACAGCCAGTATTTCACTTCCGTTGAAATCAGGCTGTTGCCACAATGGGTGGTTACTTCGCAGTGACAGTTTTACACCCAGGCAGTGAGTTAAAGATCTATTTAGTATTTGTGTCGGCCATGGCTCAGTAGATACCACTCACACCTGAGCCAGACAATTATGGATTCATGTCCCGCTCCAGAAACTTGAGCACAGAACCTAGGCCGGCATTTCACCACAGTACTGAGGGAGTGCTGCACTGTCGGAGATGCCATAAGACATAGGAGCAGTAGTAGTATCTGGCCCATCGAGTCTGCTCCGCCATTCAATGAGATCATGGCTGATCTGTTAATCCTCAACTCCACTTTCCTGCCTTTCCCCCATAACCCTTGATTCTCTTACTGGTTAAAAATCTGTCTATCTCAGCCCTGAATATAGTTAACAACCCAGCCTCCACACCCTTTGTGGTAAAGAATTCCACAGATTGACTACCCTCTTGAGAGAAGAAATTCCTCCTCATCTCTGTTTTAAATGGGCACCCCCTTACTCTGAGATTATGCCCTTTGGTCCTAGACTCTCCCAAAAGGAGAAACAACCTCTCAGCATCCACCCTGTCAAGCCCTCTAAGAATCTTATATGTTTCAATAAGGTCGCCTCTCATTCTTCTAAATTCCAATGAGTACAGGCCCAACCTACTGACCCTCTCCTCATTAAAAAAAATCCTCCCATATCCAGGATCAATCTAGTGAACCTTCCCTTAGATAATGGAACCAAAATTGTTCACAGTATTCTAGGTGTGGTCTAACTAGTGCCTTGTATACTTTTAGCAAGACTTCCCTATTTTTATACTCCATTCCCTTTGAAATAAAGGCCACACTCCATTTTGCCTTCCCTATTCCTGTTGAACTTGTATGTTAGTTTTTTGGGATTCGTGCACAAGGACTCCCAAATCCCTCTGTGCTGCAACCTTCTGCAGTCTTTCTCCATTTAAATAATATTCAGCTCCTCAGTAATCTCACATTTTCCCACATTATATTCCACCTGCCAGGTTTTTGCCCACTCAATCTGTTTATACCCCTCTAGACTCCTTGTGTTATCCTCACCACTTGCCTTCCCACCTATTTGTGTGTCATCCACAAACTTGGCGATAGTACATTCACTTCCCTCATCTAAGTCATTAATATATATTGTAAATAATTGAGGCACTAGCACTGATCCCTGTGGCATTCCACTAGTTACAGGTTGCCATCCTGAAAATGCCCTCCTTATCCCAACTCTGTCTTCTATTAATTAGTCAATCCTCTATCCATGCTAATATATGACCCCCAACACCATGGGCTCTTATCTTATGAAGTAGCCTTGCATGTGTGGTACCTCATCAAACACCTTTTGGAAATTCAAATATATTACATCTACTGGTTCCCCTTTATCTATACTGCTTGTTACCTCCTCAAAGAATTCTAATAAATTTGTTAGGCATGATTTCCCCTTCAAGACGCTATGCTGACTCTCCTTGATTATGTTATGTATTTCTAAATACTCTGCTATTACATCCTTTATAATAGACTCCAACATTTTCCCAGTTACAGATGTTAAACTAACTGGCCTATAGTTACCTGTTTTTTGTTTCCCTCCCTTTTTGAATAAGGATGTTACATTGGCTATTCTCCAATCCTCTGAGACTTTTTCAGAATCTAAGGATTCTTGGAAGATTACTACCAGTGCATCCGCTCTGTAGCTGCTTCCTTTAATATCCTAGGATGCAACCCATCAGGTCCAGGGGACTTATCAGCCTTTAGTGCCATTAGTTTCCCTAGTACTTTTTCTCTAGTGATAGCTGTTGTATTCATTTTCTTCCCCCCTTCCCTGCACTTTTGCTCCATGATTATTTAGTATTTTTAGAATGCTATTAGTGTCTTCTATCATGAAGACTGAAGCAAAGTATTTATTCAACTCCTCTGCCATTTCCTGGTTTCCCATTATTATTTCCCCAGCCTCATTCTCCAAGAGACCTATGTTCACTTTTGCCTCTCTCTTCCTTTTTTATATATTTAAAAAAGCTCTTACTGTCTGTTATTATATTACTTGCTAGTTTACCCTCAAAGTTTATTTTGTCCCTCTTTTTTTTTTTTGGTCATGTTTTGTTGGTTTTTAAAACTTTCCTAATCCTCTGGCTTACCACTAATCTTTGTCACATTGTATGCCTTTTCTTTCAATTTGATACTGTCCTTAACTTCCTCAGGTAGCCATGGTTGGTTTATCCCATTCCTTGAGTCCTTCTCCCTCACTGGGATATATCTCTGTTTAGAGTCACGAACTATTTTCTTAAACGTCTGCCATTGTTCATCAACTGTCTTTTCTGCTAAACTGCTTTCCCAGTCCACTCCGGCCAACTCTGTCCTCATTCCTTTGTAATTACCTTTATTTAAATTTAGCACAGTTGTTTCCGACCCAAGTTTCTCACTCTCAAACTGAATGCTAAATTCTACCATATTATGGTCACTAGTGGGTCCTTTACTCTGAGGTCATTTATTAAACCTGCCTCATTACACATTACCAGATCCAAAATAGCCTGATCCCTGGTTGGATTCACAACATATTGTTCTAGGAAACTGTCCCAAATACACTATGAATTCTTGCTTGTCTCTACCTCTGCCAATTTGATTTTTCTAAACTACATGAAGATTAAAGTCACCCATGATTAATGTACTGCCTTTTTTATATGCCCTCATTATCTCCTAATTTATTTTCTGTCCTATAGTATAGCTACTGTTAGGGGGCCTATAGACTACTCCACCAGTGTCATCTTCCCCTTGTTATTTCTTACCTCCACCCATATGGATTCCAATCCACTGTCCCAGGGATGAGACACAATATCCATCTCAGGTGGACGTTGAAGATCCATTGACACCACTAAAGAACAGGGGAGCTCTCCCTTGTGTCCTGGCCAATATTTATCCCTCAATCACCAAAACAGTAGTAACAGTACAGAAACATTGGAGAGACCAAACGCAGACTGGGTGACCGCTTTGCAGAACACCTTCGTTCTGACCGCAAGCATGACCCAGAACTCTCTGTCGCTTCCCATTTCAACACTCCACTCTGCTCTCATGCCCACATGGCTGTCCTTAGCCTGCTGCATTGCTCCAGTGAAGCTCATCGCAAACTGAAGGAACAGCACCTCATCTTCCGACTAGGCACTTTACAGCCTTCCGGACTGAATATTGAGTTCAACAATTTTAGATCATGAGCCCTCTCCTCCATCCCCACCCCCTTTCCGATCCCCCCCTTTTTTTCCAATAATTTATATAGATTTTTCTTTTCCCACCTATTTCCATTATTTTTAAATGTATTTCCATCCATTGTTTTATCTCTACCTTTTAGCCCATTTCGATTTCTTCACCCCAACCCCACTAGGGCTATCTGTACCTTGCTTGTCCTGCTTTCTACCCTTAATTAGCACATTCCTTAGATAATATCACCCCCTTCAATACCTCTTTATCCTTTTGTCTATGACATCTTTTGGCTATCTCCACCTATCACTGGCCCTCTATCCAGCACTACTTGTCCCACACCTCCCTTAAACCAGCTTATATTTCACCTCTTCTCTATTTTTACTTAGTTCTGTTGAAGAGTCATATGGACTCGAAACGTTAACTGTGTTCCTCTCTGCGGATGCTGCCAGACCTGCTGAGTTTTTCCAGGTATTTTTATTTTTATTTTTGTTTTGGATTTCCAGCATCCGCAGTTTTTTGCTTTTATCTTAGCATATCCTTCTATTCCTTTCTCCCTTATATGCGTTATCTAGCTTCCCCTTGAATGCATCTATGCTATACACCTCAACTACCCATTGTCATAGTGGGTTCTATATTCTAACTGTGCTCTGTGTATAGAAGGCTCTTCTGAATTCCCTATTTGATTTATTAGTGACTATCATTTATTTATGGTCCCTAGTTCTGGCCTCATCCACAAGTGGAAGCATCTTTTTTTACCCTATCAAACTCTTCCATGATCTTAAGGTCCTCTATTAGGTTATCCCCTCAGTCTTCTCGGTACTAGAGAAAAGAACCCCAGCATGTTCAATCTTTCCTTATACCACTTTACCCCACTTGGTTTTGATATCATTCTATTAAATCTTTTTTGCATCTTCTCCAATGCCGCCATATCCAGTTTATAAAATGGAGACCAGAACTGTTCACAGTACTCCAAGGGCAAAATTTTCTGTTCGGTGTGCGGGGAGCAGACTCTGCACGCCGACACATAAAATGACGCGCGGTGATGTCGGGCGTACGTCCCAACGTCACCGTGCATCATTCCGATCTTTCGTTCGGCAGCAAGCACCAGAGTTGGCTGCGCACCCACTGAACTGTCAAAGGCCTGTTAAGGCCATTACTAAACTAATTAACCAGTTCAACAGGGTTGCCTGTCCAACCTTAAAGTTGGCGGGCAGGGGAAGAGCCCAGGTGGCCTTCGCATTTTTCATGAAACCTCATCCAAGTGGGATGAAGTTTCATGAAGGGTTTATTAAATTAATAAATATTTATTAAACATTTGACGCTGTCATATGAAGGGACATGTATAAATGATTTTTAACTTTTTATTTTGAAATTTCAAATTCAAATCTTCCTGAGGCACATTTCTGTCTTCTTTCACACGCATGCGTGAAAGAGCGTAGGCCCTGACTCTCCCTCTCCTCCCCTCACCCCCCCGCCCGCACAGGTAGCACTGCGCTACCAGGTACGCGTCATGGTGGGCGGGCCTTAATTGGCCTGCCGTGTAAAATAGCAGCGCGCAGCCAATCATGGGCGGTGATCGGCTCCGCACCCTTCCACTCCCAACTGGTCCACTCGACGAGGAGAAAATTCTACAAAATTAACATACCATCTCAGCTTTTCAGTTCTAGCCCTCTAGAAATGCTTTGTTTTCTTTATTATCTTTTTATTAATCGCTGTCAATTCTTTATAGAAACATCGAAAAGTTACTGTGCAGAAAGAGGCCTTTCAGCCCACTGTGTCTGCGCTGGCCAAAAAAGAAACTAGCCACTCATTTTTAATCCCACTTTCCAGGACCTGGTCCATAGCCTTGCAAGTTACAACACTTCAGATGCAGATCCAACTACCTTTTAAATGAGTTGAGCATTTTAGCCTCAACCACCAATTTAGGCAGCGAATTCCAGATGCCCACCACCCTCTGGGTGAAAGTTTTTCCTCATGACCCTTTCTAGTCCTTCTACCTATCACCTTAAATCTATGCCCCCTGGTAACTGATCCCTCAGCTAGGGGAAAATGGGTCTTTCCTGTCTCCCCTATCTAGGCCCCTCAATTTTCTACACCTCAATAAGGTCACCTCGCAGCTTCCTCTGTTCTCAGGAAAACAACCCTAGCCTATCCAATCTTCCCTCATAGTTGCAATTTTCCAGCCCTGGCAACATTCGTGTAAATCTCCTCTGTGTACTCTCCATAGCAATTATGTACTTCCTGTAATGTGGTGACCAGAACTGTACACAAAAATTCCAGCTGTGGCCTAACCAGCATTTTATACAATTCCATTGTTACATCCCTGCATTTGTATTCAATAACTCATCCAATAAAGGAAAGCATTCCATATGCTTTCTTTACCACCTTACCCACCTGTCCTACCACCTTCAGGGATCTGTGGACATGCACTCCCTCAACCCCTCTTAATATCCTCCCGTTTATTGAGTATTCCTTTGCTTTGTTTGCCCTCCCTAAATGCATCAACTCACTTTTCTGGATTGAATTCCAATTGCCACTTTTCTGCCCGCTCAACCAAACCATTGATGTCATTCTGGAGACAACAGCTATCCTCTTCACTATCAATGCCACAGCCAATCCTCCTTGTTACTTCCTCAAAAAATTCTAATAAATTAGTAAGACATGATTTTCCACTAACTAAACCAAGCTGACTATCCCTAATCAATCTATACCTTTCTAAGTGACAGTTTATCGTGTCTCTCAGAATTGATTCCAATAATTTACCCAACACCCAAGTCAGACTGACCAGTCTATAATTTTCTGGCTTATCCCTCTCACCTACAACATTCTCAGACCTCCAATCCTCTGGTACCTCACCTGTATCTAGTGAGGATTGGAAAATGATCCTCAGAGCATCTGCTATTTCCTCCATGGCTTCTTTCAACAGCTTGGGATACAATCCATCTAGCCCTGGTGATTTATCCACCTTCAGGGATGCCAGTCCCTCCAGTACTTTCTCTCTCACCATGCTTATTGTATCTAATATTTCACACTCCTCCTTAACTAGAATGTCTGCATCATCCCTCTTCTTAGTGACAACAGAGAACAAAATACTCATTAAGAACCCTGCCCACATTATCAGCATCAATGCACAAGTTACCATTTACATCTCTGATAGGCTCTACCCTTTCCTTAGTTATTCTCTTGGTCTTAATGTACTGGTAAAACATCTTCGAGTTTTCTTTGACTTTACCTGCCAATATTTTTTCCATATCCTCTTTGCTTTCCTAATTTCCTTTTTTACTTCACTCCTGTACTTTCTATATTCCTCTAGCTTTTCTATAGTATTAAGTTTTGACTGTCCTAAGCTCTCTTTTTCTGCTTTACCTTACCCTGTATGCTTCTGGATAACCAGGGTACTCTAGATTTGGCAGTACCACCCTTTTTCTTTGTGGGGACATGTCTACACCGTGCCTGTAGAATCTTGCCTTTGAATGCCTCCCACTGATTTGACACCATTTTTCCTTCTGGTAGCTGTATCCAATCCACATTTGCCAGTTCACCTCTTAGCTTTGTAAAATTATTCTTCCCTCAATTTAGAACTTTTACTCCTGTTCTTTCTTTGTCCTTTCCATAATGATGCTAAATCTAACTATATTATAGTCACTATCTTCAAAATGGTCCCCACTGCTACTTTACCTGCTTGCCCAGCTTAATTTCCTAAGACTAAGTCTAGAATTGCACACCCTCTTGATGAATTTGTTATGTGCTGACTGAATAGTTCTTTTGAATGCAGTTCAAGAATTTTGTGCCCTCTATGCCCTTCACACTGTTCATATCCCAGTTGATATTAGGTTGGTTGAAGTCTCCAACTATTACTGCCCTACTGTTTTTGCATTCAAATTTGCGTACATATTTGCTCTTCTAACTCCCTTCCACTATTTGGGGGTCTGTAGTACACCCCTAGCAATATGGCTGCCCCCCTTTATTCCTTTTATTCGAGCTCAACCCATATGACCTCATTTGATGCTTCATTTAGTATATCAACCTCCTTCACAGTAATTGTTTCTTTAACCAATAATGATACACCCCAACCTTGTTTATCCCCCTCCCTATCCTGTCTGAATACTCTATATCCAGGGCTTGGCCTAAATAGCCAAGTGGTTATGGTACTGGGTTTGTAACCCCAAGATCAAGAGTTCAAATCTCACAATGGCAAATTATGAAACAATGTAACTTCATCTGAATAGGAACAGATGGAAACGTGTTTGTACTCGAAAGAGTTACATCTTAGTCCCTTCTTAGCGCAGTAGGCAGCGTGTCAGTCTCATAATCTGAAGGTCCTGAGTTCATTCCTCAGAGAGGGCAGGGTGCTTTATAGGGCTTGGCCTAAATAGCCAAGTGGTTATGGTACTGGGTTTGTAACCCCAAGATCAAAAGTTCAAATCTCACAATGGCAAACTATGAAACAATGTAACTTCATCTGAATAGGAATAGATGGCAACATGTTTGTACTCGAAAGAGTTACTCTATATCCAGGGCTTGGCCTAAATAGCCAAGTGATTATGGTACTGGGTTTGTAACCCCAAGATCAAGAGTTCAAATCTCACAATGGCAAACTATGAAACAATGTAACTTCATCTGAATAGGAACAGATGGAAATGTGTTTGTACTCAAAAGAGTTACTCTATATCCAGGGATGTTGAGCTGCAATATTGCCTCCCTTTAAGCCAAGTTTCCATTATAGTAATGATATCACACTGCCATGTATTTATCTATGCCCTCAGCCCATTGGCTTTATTTGCTATACTCCTTGCATTTGCATATACACCTTTTAACACTGCCAGATTCCTGTGCTGTGTACTTGATAAACCTGCGCTTCTTCTATCTTTCACCAATTCTCCATCTCCCATTCCCTGCTCTGGACTTGCCCTCAGGTTTCCAGTCCCCTCCCACTCTAGTTAATCACTAGCGAATCTCCCTGCAAGGATATTCATCCCAGTCCTGTTCAGGTGTAGACCGTCCAGCTTAGATAGGTCTCACCTTCCCCAGAACCAGTCCCAACCCCTCAGAAATCTGATGCCCTCCCTCCTACACCAGCTTTCTAGCCACATGGTCAATCATTCCAGTCTCCTATTTCCATATTCACTTGCATGTGGGACTGGGAGTAATCCTGAGATTACTGCTTTAGAGGTCCTCTAAATCTCATACCTAGCTCCCTAAAATCTACTTTCAGGACCTTTTTCTACTCAATTCATTGGTACCAACGTGGACCATGACCTCTGGCTGATAACCCCCCCCACAAAAGAATGTCCTGCAGCCGCTCCATGACACCCTTGATCCTGGCACTAGGGAGGCAACACACCATCCTGGAGTCATGTCTACGGCCACAGAAATGCCTGTCTTTTCCCCTGACTAATGAATCTCCTATTGTTACTGCTCTTCCCCTCTTCTTCCTCCCCTCCTGTACACCAGAGCCACTGTGGTGCCACAAACTTGGCTTTGACTATACTCCTCTGAGGAACCAATGCCCTCACCAGTATCCAAAACTGAAAACCAATGGGCAAGTGGTACCCCAGGGGGCTCCTTCACTACCTGCCTAGTTCTCTTGGACTGCCTGGCAGTCACCCATTCCCTTTCTGCCTCCAGGCTCCTCAGCTGCAGTGTGACCACCTCTCTGAACATTCTATCCACATAGCTCTCAGCCTCGCGGATGCACCACAGTGACTCCAGCTGCCGCTTGAGCTCTGAAACCCAGAGCTCATGCTCTGCAGCTGGTGACACTTCCTGCGCACATGGTCATCTAGGACAGCAGCAGTGTCCAGTTCTTCCCACATATTACAGGACACACATTCCACATGACCAAGCAGTCCTGCCATTGCTTCAATTTATTTCCCTTATGTTAACTTCATTTTACTTTGGTTTAGTTATACAACTTTATTTTACCTGGCCTAGACCTAATTTTACTTCCCCATTGCCTGTGTTTCTTACTGAAACCTAAGTAGCTCCTTCTTTCAAAAAGAATGTGCTTTTCTAATTTTCAGCTACTTGGAGACACTCCCTGACTGCAATTTCTCAGCAACCGATGAATTTATGTTTCTCCTGTGGTGTTATTCTTGGATGTTTTTAAAACTCAGCCCTTTTATGCAGCTTTTCAACTCCTGGTCTCCTGCAGGCAGAGAAAGATAAAGAAAAAGAAAAGGGCTTCTCACTTACCAAACTTCCTTCTCACCAAACTCCCAGTAATTTCACTCTGTACCATAAAAACATAAGAAATAGGAACAGGAGTAGACCATTCGGCCCCTCGAGCCTGCTCCACCATTCAATAAGATCATGGCTGATCTGCTTGTGTTCCAAATTCCACATTCCGATCTACCCCCGATACACTCGGATTCCCTTGCCTAACAAGAATCTATCTACCTCCATCTTAAAAATATTCAATGACTCCCCACCTCCCCCACTTCTGAAGCAGAGAGTTCAGAACTCGCACAACCCTGAGAGAAAAAGAATTCTCCTAATCGCTGTCCTAAAAGGGCGCCCCCTAGTTCTGGATTCACCCACAAGAGGAAACCTCCTGTCAATGTCCTCCTTGTCAAGGCCGTTCCAGGATTTTGTATACTTCAATCAAATCACCCCTCACTCTTCCAAACTCCAGTGGAAACAAGCCCTGTCTGTCCAACCTTTCCTCATAAGACAACCCACTCATTCCAGGTATCAATTTAGTAAACCTCCTCTGAATCACCTCCAATGCACTTACACCCTTCCCTTCCTTTCCCACCCTCTCCCCCCCAGCCCCTCCCCCTCCTTCCTCCCTCCCCTACCCACTCCCCCTCCACCCTCCCCCACTGCCCCCCATCCCTCCCCTATCCCCCTCTCCCTCCCCTTCCCCTAACCACATCCCCCTCCCCATCCCCCTCCCCATCCCCTTCCTCCGCCCCTGCCCTCCCCTCCACCCCACCCCTATCCCCATCCCCCTCCTCCGCCCCTCCCCCTCCCCTCCACCCCACCCCTATGCCCCTCCCCATCCCCTCCTCCCCATTCCGCTCCCCTATCACCTATCCCCCCTCCCCTTATCCCCGTCCCCCTATCCCCCCTCCCACTATCCCCATTCCCCCTAATCCCCCATCCCCCTCATCCTGCATCCCCCTCACCCCCATCCCCCCTCATCCCCATCCTCATCCCCCTCCCACTCATCCCCTTCCCCGCCTCAGCCCTTTGCCCGCCTCAACCCCCTCCCCCTTGTTCCCCCTCACCCTCCCGTCCCTCCATCCCCCTTTCCATCCCCTCCCCCTCCATCCCCCTCCCCACCCCCCTCCCCCTCCCTATCCCCCCATCCCTCACCCCCATCCCCTATCACCCTCCCACATACCCCGCCCCTCCTACCCCACCCCTCCCCTCAGCCCCCTCCCCTCTCCTCCCCTCGTCACCTCCCCCTCAACCCCTCATCCCTCTCCCCATCCCTCTTTCCTTCCCCCTCATCCCCTCAAACCCTCCCACTCCCACTCCCCTCCCCCTCATTCCCCATCCACCTCATCCCCCTCCCCATCCCTCTGCCCCTCATCTCCATCCCCCCAAAACCCCCTCCTATCCCCCCTCTCCCTCATCCCCCCTTCCCCCTCATGCCCCTCCCCCCCCCAGGAATTCCACCCGACATCATCCTGCGTCATTTTAGGCATCGACAAGCAGGGCTCACCGACCGGGAAATTCTGGCCTATGTCTACTCTTATCCACCCTTTCTGTTACCTTTTCTAAGAATTCAGTGACGTCGGCCACTTATGAACTTGACTTCTGAAATCTGAGTGAACTCTTTGTTTTCAATTTCCATATGTTTCTCTATTACATATTTGAATCAGGATTCCATTACCTTTATTACCATTGTTAAGCTAATTGGTCTATAGTTCCATGGACGTTTGAAATGTCCATATGCATCAAGACTTGGACAACATTCAGGCTTGGGCTGATGAGTGGCAAGTAACATTTGTGTCAAGTGCCAGGCAATGACCATCTCCAACCATCTCTCCTTGACATTCAATGGCATGAAACGCCACTATCAACATCCTAGGGGTTACCATTGACCAGAAACTGAACTGAACTAGCCATATTGTTATCCCCAGGCGAGGTTCCCCAAAGCTGTTGATCCAGGTGAGACCCCTCAATTTGTCACCATCTGGAGGGGACATCCCCAAACTGTTATGCTCTGGGTGAGGGGGATAAACTAGTTCCCTGTCTTTATTCAGCACTCCCCCGCCCCCCCCCTTTGTTGGTTACAACAAGATTTAATCTAAAAGGATCTCTTTCACGGGTGCCTTTTTCCCATACCCAGTTGTTCTGGTTTTGAAAGAGCCAATTTGATCAGACTTGAGTTAAAAGAAAGAGTAAGTTTATCAACTACTAAAGGCAAGAAAGGATAAAACATATGTATATATGGTCAAAGGGGTTAAAAGTAAGAATTTAGCTTGAAGTGAATATATATAGTTAAAAATAAGGTATACAGAACAGTCCTTGACTCGTGGGGAGTAGGTGGTTGAGTGTTTCCTGTAGATTCGCGATAGCAGTATAATTAACTCCAGTAGATGAATAGTCGGTTTTGAGGTTCCAGTAATGTTGAATTCAGTAGAGAGGGAGATTGATCGGGATACCTGCAAAATAGTGATTTGCAGAGGTACTGGTGTGTGGCTGTTACTTCTGAGTCAAACTTCCAGCACTTGCTCTCTCTCAGAACACCCACCAACAGACAGACAGCAGAGCAGTTTTTCAGCTCACTTTTAACCCCTTCTTTGTATATTCCAAGTGGGAAGCGAATTCACAAATCTGGGCATTGCTTACAAGATTTCTTGATAAGATGATACTTATCTCCCGCTACTTCCCATTGTCTCTACCAGAGGGAGCAATTAGTTTCTGGATGTCTTTGGAATTACCTTGTCTGATAACAGGGTGGGGTTCCATTAACTCTTAGGGAGTCACCCTGCTGCATTCCAGCCAGTAGCTTGTGTGTACTTTTAAAAGCTCAGGTCTTATTTTTAAAGTACAATATTTCCTGACGTAATTTGGTGTTTTTTCCTTCATTATCATGACAATATAAATACTTTGGCTACAAGATCAGTTCAGAGGCTGGGAATCCCCCAGCAAGTAACTCACCTCCTGACACTCCAAAGCTGCTCTACCATCTACAAGGCACAAGTCAGGAGTGTGATGGAATACTCTCCACTTGCCTGGATGAGTGCAGCTCCCACAAAACTCAAGAAGCTTAACATCATTGTGGGGGACTAAGACCTCACATTGTATATTTTTATAAAATATATATAAATATGTTCATTGCTATTTCTAAAATTTTAAAACTGAACAAAGATCCTTAAAATAGCTGAAACTATGTCTGTCTGTGACACCCTGAAGAAAAGTAGCCACCTAGCAATTTTAGAAAAACTCACCCCGTTATCTCTGAGGAGCCACTAAACTGTGGACTGTACAGCCTAACTTCAAAGACAGCTATACACAGGCCACCTGCATTTAATAATCCAGGCTGGCCAGAAGGAAATGAATCATCTGCTAAAACAAAAGCCCTGCAACCTTCCTTTCAATTCCAAATGGCTGAGGCAATTAACAGTTTTCAAAACCTAGAAGATGGATACACATCCTTTGTCAAAGGCTAGGTGGAGAGAGTAGGAGGTCATCAAGCCTTCTTCAACAGCACCTTCCAAACCTGCAACTTCTACAACCTAGAAGGACAACCTAGCAGACACATGGAAACACCACCACCACCTGCAAGTTCCCCTCCAAACCACACACCATCCTGACTTGGAAATATATCGCCGGTCCCTCACTGTCGCTGGGTCAAAATCCTGCAATTCCATTCATAACAGCACTGTGGGTGTACCTACACCACATGGATTGCAGCAGTTCAAGAAGGCAGCTCACCATCATCTTCAAGGGCAATTAGGGATGGGTACAAATGCTGACCTAGCATATCCTGCAAAAGAATTTTAAAAATTATACTATTTCTTCGCCTGTCCCCTGGCTTTATTTCCTTTTTTAATTAATTTACATAGTGTCTCCATTATCAAACTTATTTTTAATGTGCATGGAAATAATCCATCTGGACCTAGGGTTTTATCCTCTCTACACTTGATTAGTTTCAGTTATTTGATCTATTTCTGTCTTTATATTGTTTTTGATCACTTTGTCTAAAGTCATGTACGTGTTCCCCTGATAAATACCAGGGTAAAAATAATTATTTGACATTTCTGCCATTTTGTTGTCTTTGCCTGTGAGTTTACCTTGTGTACCTCTTGGTGGCTCCTATCGCTATCATGATTTTTCTTTTGCTTTTTATGTGGCTGCTGGTTGCTTTACCATTTCTTTCCCTATTCCTTGATCATTTAATTTAGTAGTTTTCCTTTGCCTTCCTAATTATTTTAACTACTTTTTTCACCTTTTCATATTGCTTTTGACATCTATGTGCTTAGTGTGTTCCTTTTTCTTTAGTTTCAATTTGGCTATTATTTCTTGATTCATCCATAGTGTATCATTACTGGTTAGTTTGCTCTTGTTTTTTAATGGGATATATATTTTCCTGGACTCAATGACTCACCATTTTAAGTGTTTCCTACTGCTGTTCTATTTGTTTGTCAGTAAATGTTTCCAGTTTAATTTTCCCTCATTCCATTCTAATCTGCTTAAAATCAGCTTTTTTCCCAATTTATAACTTTAGGCTTTGTTTTACTTAAGTCCTTCTCAATCTTTACCTTAAAATGTTATTGTGCTGTGATCACTATTACCTATAAGCTCCCTTGCACTTACTTCTCTTATCTGTTCTGGTCCATTTCCCATTTCCCATTTCCACATCCAGCATGTCCCATCCCATTTACATACTGTTAAACAAAGGAGTCCTGCATGCACCGTAAAAGCTCCATTCTCAAAGCACAAGTTCTCATTCATCTTTCCCACCATGGCTTTGCCTCCTTTTCATTTTCACCTCTGTAAAATACCTGAAGAGAAATGCAAGAAGTTTTTTTGTTCTTCTTGTACATCCTGAAACAGCTCTATTCACTTTATTTCTCCTTGTCTGTGGCATCATTGCAGTGCTCTGGAGATAAGGAGACCTAATGTTGCACCTCTAATGTGGTAAGATACTAGACATCTTGAATATATTTTGAGATTGTCAAGGGAGACTTTGAACAAAAAAAAATGCCCATAAACTTTCCTCCTTTAAGCCCCCAGTACTGCACAGATTTGTTTTATTTGTTTAATCCACAAAGGCAGTTTGTCCATCTGTTCGTTTTCAGTCAACAGGAAAGGCACATCTCAAACAAAACATCTCTCTTTTCAGATCAAACTAACCAAGTTCAGGGTGTGGGATGAAGATGCTCCACTTTCTACGCAGCACTTCGTAGCTAGCTGGAGTCTGAAAAGACTCTAGGCCAGGGTCTTAAACCTACAGATTTACTTGTTGTGTCCAATTGATTTGCACAACTTCCACAAACATTCACTCCTTCCACCATTGACACACAGTAGCAGCAGTGTGTACCATCTGCAAGATGCACTGCAGTTCACCAAGGCTTCTTCGACAGCACTGTCCAAACCCACAACCACTACCATCTAGAAGGACAAGGGCAGCAAATAGATGGGAACACCACTACCTGGAAGGTCCCCTCGAAGTCACTCACCATCCTGACTTGGAAATATATTGCCGTTCTTTCACTGTCGCTGGGTCAAGATCATCGAACTCCCTAACAGCACTGTGGGTGTACCTATACCACATGGACTGCAGCAGTTCAAGGCAGCTCACCACCATCTTCTCAAGGGCAGTTAGGGATGGGCAATAAATGGTGGCCCAGCCAACATCCCATAAAATAAATAAAAAAAGAGAATCACTTATCTAAATAAACCTGATGCATGTAGAATTTTTGCATAATGACATTATTTCTTATGTATCATGTCCTGAAACTACAATGTCTTGCAAAATTGCAGCTCATACTTTCATTTAAATTGCTTTACAAAAAGTGAAGCTTTCAGAAGGATGACTGTAAAAGTAGTGAAACTTTGGCAAATGCAGCTTTTTGATATATCTATCTATCTATCCCCTTCCTACCAAATTCAGTCAATTTAAAAGGATCCATTGAAAGAGAGGATGGACAAGCTTAAGCTGGTTTAAAACATAAAGTAAGAGGGTTAGAGCAATTTGACTGCCAAAAAAGCAGTTTACAACCCTGGGCAGTATTAGTAATAGTGCCTTAGAAAGCCGATCAAGATGCTACAGCAAAGATAATGGTGCTGAGAAGAAAACAATCCCTCCATTTTTTCCCAGCCTAATCTGGTTTCAGATGAAGTTTCATTGTCTCTTCTGCCTAGCCAATAAAGCTTATGGTGATGGAGCAGCAGCATTATTGAAGCTTTATTTGGCTGAGGGAAAGCTGATGAAGAGCACAATCACTTCACAATCAAAGAGGAGAAATCACAGCAGCATTTCCTAAGCTTCACTTTACAGAAAGACAGAAGATAACAATAAAAAACAGCATTATTCCTACCAGATCTTTATCATTTGTCAGCAGGCAGCCAATTAAAACAAAGCTTCATATCAGTCAAAATCCAGTTCTTCATTATAGTCACAAATGCTAAGGAAAGGGCATCAACATATACTGCTCAGAGTAAGCAAAAAGGAACAGCACGGTTAAGGTATAGGCATGAAAATGTTTAATTCTTCTAACAGGAACATCAGGATGTTGAAGCTGCTGAACTGTGTGGGATTGATGTTTATGTATCACTCATGTACCAAACCTAGTTGTTTTCAAATAAATTTGAAAGCTATCTATTCTCAGTCTATTAATATTGCTAAATACTGATGCTAGATATGTTTAATTACACTTACACTTGATCATTTAATGTAAATTTCTGAAAATTTGCAGGGCTGTGGTTATCATATACTTATGCCTAGAAATTCCACTGAGTGAACAGAAAACTAGCTGCCCATTATTTTGGCATAGGCTAAAAAAAAAGAGGCATCCAGGACTCTCACCTGAAAGAGTAAATATTCAAATGATGAGTCCAACCCCTGGTTTGAGGCCCTCTGCTGTATGTGCCCTGTTCAGGAAAACCAGGTCCTACGTATGGCCTAAGGCAGTCATTAAAGGGCCAGCCTCCCTGATTCCAACCCCTATTCATGCCTCCCATCCCCTCCAAGGAGGTACACCAGATCCATTTGGATGTGGGGATTAACTCCTGCGATGCTTGAATTTCTAGGCTGTGTTCACAAGCTATAATTTTTTGAGATTTTTGATTTTCCGCCTTTTTTTTTCATGTTTTCTGGTGAAGTTGTTAAAAGCATTCTTTACAGCAGTAAAACCCCTGTCTACTGCTGTTGAATATACAGAAGCATCTAATAAGCCAGCATCTCTTCTTTTGAAGTTTAACCAATGAATGTCATGTTAGCAAAGAATCAACTATTGACAATTTGTTGACTGAGAGAAAATACTTATATTTAATAATTATTATAATGAAACCTATATAGCCTGAAAGATGACAATTCACAATGGGGCATTGCTTTATGTTTTCTAATTTCACAGCTCTTTACAATCAAGATCAATATTTTATTTAAAGACTTCCATATCAAATGAAAATGTTTGCTTGTAGTTATTTCATTACCTTCAATTTATAAACTGTTAAACCACGTGGTCACAGAAAACAGCACATCAGTATGTTTCTGTACTACCTTTGAATTTTCAACTTCTCTATAGTATTAGTTAGGAAGCACACTATCTGTTACTGTGAAGATTTTGATACAGAAGTAGAAATCTCAGCGAGATGGAGTGAAGTTTATTGATCTCACTATTGGCATCCAGTATCTGGTTGATGCTTTAATTTTTTTATACACATTCCATTCATTTGTTAGATTGTAGTAGATAAAACCTCTAACCATTCTTTTTTGACAAAACTCCTAGCCGCTTGAAAGATGAGAACCCAAGGTTAAATGTAGAGTGATGGGCGCCTATTGAATAATCACAAGGGTAACAGACTTTTCAAACCAGTGCTTAATATGTAAACAGAAAGCCTTCAGATGAAAAGCAGCACGTTTTTTGAATGGCGAATTATTCAGACAGCTATATACTTCCATTGATGCAAATAAACACGACTGATTTCAGTGCCATTTTCTGATTCTCCCCTATTCAGTTCTTCTTGCCATAACATGACCAGTGACATAGGGAGTGAACTTGGGTTCAATGCCTATGCGACAGCCTTGACAGATGACCCTTTGGCCTGGACCCAAGCAGGTAAGAGATTTTAACTAATATAAAAATGTACAACAAAAGATTTGTAAACAAACATGTCTCATGCCTGAAGGCTTTGCAAGATGATGTTTGAAAGAAGTGAGAATTTAGAAAATTTGCTATTCTGTAAACTCTTTAAAACTGCTCATAAGGTGATGGTAATAATATTTATCAAAGCATTTATCAGCTTGGAATGTAAACATTTAAAAAATGCACACTAGGCTTTTAATTTCTCTAATTTTATTTTCAAACTAAGTAATATCATTTTACACTCCAATGAATCATATCACTGGTATTTTAATGATAACACCATAATAACCTCTAGGTTTTCAATCTACGCAATTTAAACATTACCTTTAAATGTTAGTATTAGTCTTCATTTTATTAAAACTAGTGTATATTGTTTTTAAATATAGTAACCACTAATTTATGAATGACATTCAATATTCATTATTCTATATATTAAAATAATGAAGTATAAAAGTAAATACAATATCTTGTGTATTTTTAAGGGAATTCTTTTGATGGAGACAGAGACCCACAGGTAACTTTTTTCCTAATTTTGTGCATATGCAAGAAAATAATATAAAAACACAGGCTGAAAATAAATTACAGGTCCATCAGCACCTGATTGAGTAAAACTGGCTCATGTTCATGTGGAAAGGTAAATCTTATCAGTTTACTTACTGAGTACAATTGTCATATTTCCATGGTGATCACGGGCATCAGTTAAACTTAGGGCCACCATTTATCTCAACCTCCTTCATTTAACAGTGCTTTCCAGTTTCTCAGCAATAGATAACAACCATATACAGATCCCAATACAATACATAATTTATTTATCTCATGAACTTGTATTATCCAGTTCTGTCCATTTATTATTAAGTTCTAGTGTGACACACATTTAAACTTTGTCTACTTCATCCACATATCTACACACTCGAAGGGCTGAATAGCCTACTGTTGCTCACATTACTTAATTGTAATCATTTTCTAATGATAATGACTAATAGTCAATAGAATATTTTATTTCCAGAGTTAAATGTTTGCTTTTTGCAGATTTTGGCCAGATATATGGTTACCAATATGTATTTGTTTGGAAGAAATCTGTCTAAAATTAATTTCTAATTTCATTTTAGCTCTATGATGTTTACATTTGAAATCCATTTTATAGAAAAATGGCAAGATGCTGATGAACTTGTACTGATACTGTTGAACTAATGGATTGTGTCAAAAAAGTAATGTTTTAAACCTCCTTCAGAAACAAAAAGTGCATGGTATGTCACTTTCACGTTAATGCAAAGCTGTTTTGGGTGTGCACTGACAACAGTGGCATTGTAACTCAATTCATTCCTGATCTGACTCCCAGGCACACTGAACCCAAGAACGTATAGGATACCACTCCCACCCCCCTGCGCTCCTCCCATAGGTCATCTTACACCAGTTAAAAGATCCCACTGACTGCAGTATAACTCTAGGTTAATGTGAAACCATGTTTTAAAAATGGTGCTAACATTGTAAACAAGTGGCCACTCCTAATATTGAAAATTAGCCATGGGGGCAGGGGGTGCGGGAGGGAATGGAGCTCTTCATGTGTCTAAGTTTACAAATGCACCATTCCAGCACTAAGTATAATTCTGTTCTTCCAAACATGCATTGCATTACACACATGCTAGTTAAGATAGCCTAAATATCTTAGTTAAGCACACACATTTGAATCCATACATCCATCTTTATTAAATTCAATGCAAGTGAGCAGTGTGAATTATTCAGGCACTTACTCAATTAACATATAAATGTTAATAAGAACATAGCAATTACTGAGGTGCCTGAATTATTAAATAATAATTGCTAATTTATTAGTTACTTTACAGTTTGTGCTTATTAAAAATGTTCTTCCTCTGCAGGAACTTGAAAACAGCAGCACACTGAAAGTGGTACACTTTGGTCTAGTGTGAATGGAGTTTTTATATTGATATAGAGAATTTAGTAGTGACTTTAAATAAAAGTGGTCTCTAAATGGCATGGTAGACAAAGTAAATGTGATGATTTTTAATTACTGTTGTCCTCATCTATTTAAAGGCATCCTGCTTTTTCCATTGTTCAGTCAGTATCATATAAAACACGAACTGCAAAAAAGGTTGCCACGGTTTCAAAAGAATGAGATGACATTTTAATCTAATCATTCCATTACTTCTCTCCTGCAAAGATATTTTGGTGGTACATAAGCTTATTCTATACACTTCTTGAAATAGTGGATATTCCTTATATAATCTTGAATAAGTGAGGTGGGGAAATACATTGTCTATTATTTCGTTATGTTGCTGAAGTTGAATTACTTCCAATTTTGTTCAGTAACTTCTCCCTATAGCCACAAAAATATTAATAATCTGCAATATTTAGTTCCACATAAACAAATAGTAAACACCTAGTTTTAGTATCTAGTTGTTTGTGATATAAACAAAGCTCATAATGGACAGAATTTAATTCATTGTGACTTCCAATGTGAAGGAATTTGTATCTCATTATGGACAAATAAATGGATATAATCTTAACATTTTGTTTTAGATATTTTATTTCTGCAGTGTATTTAGAAACCAGGATGTACATAGGAATACCACTGTTAGTTTGCTTTTCAATTTAAATTCAGGTTATATTGAAAAAAACAACCTTTTCTCTACTGTAGCAAAATTCTTATTGCATTTTGAGAATAAACAGTTTGTAGCAGTACCTTGACCTTATACACAAAACACACATTTTATCTGAGAGAACTGCTTTTGTCCATTTCACTCATGGCTTCTGTCGAAACTGATGATGGCCTGTATGAGGGATTAATCTAGCATCAATCAGTAGTGTATAATCCTTCATGCATAGCATTTTTTCTTGCTTTGTACGTTAAGAGGATTTGAGTTTAGAATGCATAAATTGATGCTAAAAATCTACATAAGATCAAGATTACTTCATCTCAAAATTTTTACGTTCACTTAGACCCTCCTATTACGAATTTCTAAACAACAGAAAATATTTAATAAATTTATCATAATGCACAAGAGGGACTCCAGCAAGCATCCTCACTATGGGATTCAGCTATTTTGGAAGCGCTGACTTTTAGTATTCCAGTGCATGTGATGTTATCAAACTTGTTTAATGTTTTAATTATGGTCACTATACCATAGTATGACATCTCAAGTCTTCATACGGAAGTGTGGTTAAAATGTCTTGTAAGGATTTGAATGTACTGCACTATAAAGTGTGAAATATTAAAATATAGCACGTATAATGGAACTGCTACATAATAAATAACATGTTAAGAAAACATTGCAAATGCAAGAAATCCAAAATACAGAACATGCATAATGTTAGTCAGCATCTGTAGAGAGAAGAACTAAGTTGTAATGTTTTGCACGTAACTCATCATGGGTTCTAATGGCTGAAAGATGAACATCTACATAAATGTACACAATTTTCAGAAGGAACCTTTGGCTATTGTTCAGGTGTAGGGATCCCAACCACTGTGAAGGGAAATAAGGAACAGAGCCCTAAACCAATTTTCCCCTTCCCTAGTCCAGGGATTCGGAGATAATTGTACTAACCCACTGTCATCCTGGCTTAAGATGTGCTAAATCCATACAGAACAGGGATCAAACCCTTAACTTTTTTGACCTGTATAACATAATAGAATTTACCAACAGAGCCAGCATTGACACAAATGTGTCAGCTCATGGGATTGTCTGAAGGAAACTCAAACCAATAAAATTCAGCTGTGGAGGTGGGAATGCTACCGGTGAGACATAGTTTACTGCACAGACATACTGTTAAAACTGCACAGCTTGCCCTTAGTACAGGGAAGGCTCAGGTTAGGACCATTACCCATTAGGTTGGCAAGCAGGGGCATCAGGGACCACCACTACTTATGACAGGTCCACCCTCTCCAGATTCCACATCAACAGGGGCCTGGCCTCAGATGAGATTGTGGCCTGAGAGCATCCTGAGCTTCCACCGCCAAGTGTATCACCTTGGAGCCACATACACTCTGAAGACATCTCACATGTAAAGATACTAGTTCAAGTCAAAATGGTGATGTACCACTTTGTTACAAGGATGGTGTTGAGGAATAAAGAGTAAGGCTTTCTAGACTCTGCTTAAAAACATATGCGTTTGGACCATTTGATTAGCACTATTTCCAGTATTAACTTTTACTATCAACTACCAAGATGTTTCTGGGACTTTAAAGGTGAAGTATAGCTAATGATTGCACGCAGTCTTGATGGAAACCACTGCATGAAAAAGTAAAAACAATCTTTGTTACACTGAAGCTCTTTGTGCCCAGAATATCAAAATGCATCTGGGAGAAAAAACTGTTACCTTCTGTTGCCGCAAAGGCCACTTCATCCATAACAGCCACCTTCCCACTGAACTACAGGGCAGAGAATGGCAAGTTTTTTGCAGGATAGGATCCTGGCAGCAGAATTCTGAATAAGCTGGCATTTTTATTCTTCTGTGGGAAGTGGGCATTGTAGGCAAGGCCAGCATTTGTTGCCCATCCCTAATTGCTGTTGAACTGAGCAGCTTACTTAGGCCATTTCAGAGGGCTTTTAAGAGCCAACCACATCACTGTGGATCTGGAGTTACATGTAGGCTAGACCACGTAAAGATAGCAGATTTCCTTCCCTTAAATAGGGACATTGGTGAACCAGGTGGGTTTTTACAACAATTAATGATAGCTTCATGGTCACCATTATTGAGACTAGCTTTATATTCCACATTTATTAATCGAACTTAAATTCCACCAGCTGCTATGGTGAGATTTGAACCCATGTCCCCAGAGAATTAGCCTGGGCCTCTGGATTATCAGTCCAGTGGCATTACCACTATGGTTCTGTGTCCCCCACATGGGTAGTGGAGAATGAAAGACCAGCAATTGGAGTAGAGGCAGGAGGTGATAAATAAATGGAGATTTTAGAGGCAGATGAAATAACGGGGAGGTGATGGGCATGTGAAAGTAGGCAGTCTGTGTAATAAAGATGTTATTGGATTCAAAACCCAACTTGGGATGGAACAGGTTGCACAGTGGTATTGTCACTGACTAGTAAAGTCACCAGAGTAATGCTGTGGGAATCTGGGTTCAAATCCTACTAAGATGGATGGTGAAATTTAAATAAAAAATTGGAATTAAAAATCTGATGATCATGAAACTATTGCCAATTGTTGTAAAACCCCATCTGGTTCACTAATGTCCTTTGGGGAAGGAAATCTGCTGTCCTTACCTGGTCTGGCCTACATGTGATTCCAGACCCACAGCAATGTGGTTGACTCAAATGCCCTTTGAACAAGGGATTAGGGATGGGCAATAAATGTTGGCCTAGCCAACAATACCCACATCCCATGAAAAAATAAAAGATTATGAACAGTCTGATTCGGCCAAGAAGGAGTGGGTAGGGGATTCAATGGCGACAAGATTTTGATGCTTCAGACCTCCCACAGTTTTGCTTGAGGAAATTGAGACTCAATCAAGGTTGGTGCATTGTGTGATACTTTGATCATTGACAAGATAAGCAAAGATAAGATCAGGAACCGTCAGAGATTATTCAGGACTGAGGTAACATCACAGAAAACCAGAAAATATTTGTACAGCAGCTGAGATCTGTAGTTATAGCTGAAAATTTTTCAAGGGAGAAAGAGAATACAGTGCTGTCAAAACAGAGGTACCAAAATTAAGAAATCAAGTGTTTTCTTTAAAAGAAAGTTGCATCAGTAAAATCAAAGAAGTGGTTTGGATTTTTCATTCTTTGCAGCTTTTTTTCCTTCTGGGTAAACAATTTGGGAAGAAGTCAGTTTGACTGTGCCAGTTGTAATCAGTGTCAAAAGTACGTTCCCTGGATGCTGATGTCATCAATTATAAGTGCAGTTTTTTAAAATATGCAGTGGTTAAATCATGTGTCAAACCTTTGAGAGAACACATCTTAGGAGGAAAAAAAACTAAAGACCTATATCAATTAACCTGAAAGCTTATCATGGTAAGTACAAACTCTTGATGGCAGTGAAGTACAGAACACAGGAAGATACTGAAGGGAACAATAAAAAAATGCATCAAGTTCAAACTGTGGTAGGACTCGAGGAATGTGGTTGTCAAGTGATTGTTGGCTACAGTCAAAGAAACAGAAACCTGAGCTATTGTGTGCACTGAATATAATGATTTGTCAGGGGCTGTTGGTAATTTACCTGAAGAATTATAAGTGTCAGATGGTTAGCCAGTAGTAGTTGAATCTTGCCCTCAAAAGTAAACTTCAAACAGAATTAAATCACATGGAATCACTTGGCATGGTTACAAGAGTTGATGAATCACTAAATAGGTTAACTTTTCAAACCAAACTGATAAATACTCATGTTTCTTGATCCATATAATCTGAACAAAGCAGTACAGAAGGCAACAACACGAAAACGAAATAATGCAGGTGCTGGAATTCTGAAATAAAATATAAAATACTGGAAATGCTCAGCAGATTAGGCAGCATTTGTAGTGAGAGAAACAGAGTTAACATTCATCAGATGACCTTTCATCAGAACTGTGAAAAGTTAAAAACTTATGTTTTAAGCAAATGAAAGTGGGGAGGGTAGAACAACAACAAAAGGGAAGGTCTGCTATAGGGTGGGGAAACAGGAGATACCAGGTGACAAAAAGGTTGGTATAGAGCCAAAGGGAGTGGCAATGGGACAAGAAACAAAAAAGTGTATCTACAGGAGATGTGGATAGTGGATAATTGAACAGCAATGAGTAAAATGAGAGGAAAACCAAACAATATATTGAAAGTAAATTGCAGTGGTCAACACACTAAAAATTTCAAGATTGTTGATGAATGATTGGCACATGATATACACTCCTGGAAAATGAATACACAGTTGATATTATTGGAGTCCAAATAAGGATTGTCAGAATTCTAGTCACAGTGAAGCATGCGCACTGCTTCATACCAGGAGTCTGAAGAGAAACTTGGACAGGTAAGATAGTAGATTCCTACAAGAAACTATATCCAAGAGATTATAGAAAATTAACACCTACAAATAAACAAGGATTAATGAAATTAGAGAATTCTAACAGATAAAGGGTCCCGAGTTGAAAGACAGAAGGGTCATATTTCCTTGAAGTCTATGTAAAGGGGTGACAGAAAATTGTGGGGAACATTTTCATATTGAGACAGGGAGACCAAACCTGAATATAACATATGTAATAATATGCTATAGCTGTTGACAATGCAGGAGGAGGAGAAACCCATTCTATTTGTATTCAGGTCCCTTTAAATAAAAAAAGGATTGCTTGATAGTTGTGCACAATTATTTTTATGAATCAGAATCTATGTTTAGACAATTTCTAATAGTAAATTGGATTTAAAAGCTTGAAATGACCATGCAACATTAAGCTCAATATTAACAAAAGCAAAATACTGATGTTGGAAACCTGAAATAAAAACAAAAAATGCTGTTAAAACTCAGGTCTGACAGCATCTGTAGAAAGAAAAACAGAGTTCATGTTTCAGGTCTGTATGACCCTTCTTCGGAGCTAAAGAAGTAAAAATGTGATTAAATTTATGCTGTTTAAGGGGGTGGAGCAGTGAAGCTGGAAAGGCGGCCAGTGATAGGTGGGGGCTAGGGAGAGATTGACAAAAATGATGGACAGAAAGACAAAAGGAGTGTTAGTGATGGTGGTGAAGACTAAAGGAGATGCTGATTGTGGCATAAATGTAAGAAAGCAGAATGTGTTAATGGCAGAACAAGGGTAAGCACTCTGTGAAAGAACACCATGGAACACGTAAGATAGCCCTTTTGGGATGGGGTTGGGGGCAGTGGTTGGGGAAAAGGGGATTACAAAAGGGATGAAACAATGAATCAATTAAAAATACATTTTTAAAAAGGGGATTAACAAAGGAGTGAAGATAGAGGAGAGTTCCTGGTCTGAAGTTGTTGAACTCAATATTAACATGTCACCATTAGACATATATCAAATTTGTAAAATGTTAAATTTTTCAATCCTAATTTATGTTTATAAAGAGTTTTGCAGATCATTATCTTTCTCAGCATTGGTGTTACCCATCTAATCATAACCAGATTGTCTCCAGAAATGGTATCTCAAATTAGTTTCCTAAGGTCCCTCCATTCATGTTTCTCTTGCTGACATTACAAAAATGGGATGTACTTTCAGATGTATGTTATCGACACCCAGCTCGGTTTTGTACAATCTCCATGGGCCGAATGGCCTCTTTCTGTGCTGTGAACATCTGAGCCTCTAAACTCTGAACTGTTTGTGCTATCAGACTCCTTGTCCAACATCCAATGAACCGTAATCTCCTCCAGCTAAACATTGGGAAGACTGAAGCCGTTTGGCTCCCACCACAAACTTCCTGCTGTCAGCACAAATCCAATTCCACTGGCCCACTTTAAGATAGAGGGCAGAATTTTCCAGTCGGCATGCAGGGGTGGGCCCAACATACCAACAGGTATAATGACATGCGTCCCAACGTCATTGCAATGTTCCGTTCAGCGGGCCCACGCCAGAGTCGGCTGCACACCTGCCGAAATGCAAGTAGCCTAAGGCCGTTAAGAAATTAACAGAACCGCTTGTTAACGCTGCCCTTCCAACCTCAAGGTTGGTGGGCAAACGAAAAGCCAAGCAGCCTTCGTGTTTTTCAGGAAAACTCCTGAAGCTTTTATAAAATAAATTTTCATAAATATAAGAACATGTCTCCACCTGTGACAGTCACATGAGGGGACCTGTTTAAATACATTTTTAAATAATTTCTTTAATTATTTTAATATACATTCAATTGCCAAGGCAGCTCCGTGCCTCAGGGCGACTGCTGCGCACATGCGTGAAAGAGCACTGGCTCCGACTCTCCCTCCTCCTCCTCCTCTTCCCCCCCCCCTCCCAGGTAGTGCTGAGCAGGCCTTAATTGCACCCCCCCCCCCCACGTAAAATGACGGCAATCGGCTCTGCACCCACCCCCACGCTCAGCCTATTCAAGCCGAAGCTGAATTTTTGATCACATAACTTCATCATAAAGATGGTCTACTTCCACTTCTAACATTACTCATCGCAACCCTTAAACATTGCATCGATGTCTTTGTCACCTCCAGACTTGACTAGTGTCATGCACCACATCCTGCCATCGTCCACCATCCATAAACTTCAGTTCATTTAAAAATGCATCTTGCATTGAGCTCCTCACATCTAATGGTGATCAAACGATTAATTTAGTGGGAATGGCCCTTGCCACGTTAGGACAGAATGGAAATTTAAGAACTCTGCTTCTAGTATCTCAGTTCACATGGTTAAAAATAATTGCAAGTATCATTAGGAAGACTAATGACAGGAGCAAGATCCACAGATGGGTTGAAACGATTATTGAAGGTCACCATTGAAACATGAAGCCTTTCCAAATATAGTGTTTGGTGGATCATCCCATATTCTCCAATCTAACATGAAGCATTAAGGGCAAGGTTACCTATTATGAAAATGTGGTCAACACCAGGAGCATCAACCAGAAATAGCAGAGATTTTTCATCATGAACAATTAGGTCACATTTCTACACTTGATACCTGGTAATTTTTTATAAAATGAGGGCAGAGCCAAAACTAAACGTTCTGGCAAATTGCAGCTGGGTATTATTGTGAAACAGGCTATTGGTCAGCTGAATATTTATAACTTATCACCTAGCAGTAACTCAAAATACCACAGCATAAGTAGGAATATGACCTGCAGAATCCAAGTCTGTTACAGACACGCATGTGTTGCTAATACACAGCCCAGGTCTCACTGCAGTTCTAAAGGGTGATGATGACATCTGCTCGGTTGTGCACTCTGACTTTCCTTTATTTGCAGAGGGTTTGGTTGTCAAACACTCAAATGCTGCAGTTTATAGAAGGTTGTGGTGGTGTAGCTGGATCTCCATCAATGGTGGCCTGTTGGGAGAGGTGGTTGCCGAGGTACTGGAAGTGCTCAACATTTTTCAGAATCTCTCCAACATATGGGAGGTGGAATATTTGGCTGACTAGGTGTGGATTGACTATTGCCAACACTGGAATCATGGACAAAAGAGCTCAACTAAAGGGCTGAGGTGAGAGTGACTACTCTTAACACCAAGGCAGCATTTGACCAAATGTGGTGGTATCAAGGAGCCCTAGCACAACTGGAGTCAATGGGAATCAGGGGAAAATTCACCACTGGTTGGAGTCATACCTAGCACAAAGGAAGATGGTTGTGGTTGTTGGAGCTGAGATGATTGACCTCCAGGACATCACTGCAGGAGTTCCTCAGGGTAGTGTCCTCAGCCCAACCATCTTCAGCTGCTTCATCAATGACCTTCCTTCAACATAATGTCAGAAGTGGGGATGTTCACTGATGATTGCACAATGTACAGCACCATTCACGGCTCCTCAGATACTAAAGCTGTCTGTGTATTTATGCAGCAAGACCTAACATTCAGGCTTGGACTGATAAATGGTAAGTAACATTCACATCAAGTGCCAGACAATGACCATCACCAACAAGAAGGAATTTAACCATCATCCCTTGACATTCAATGGTATTACCATCATTGAATCTCCCACTAGCAACATCCTGGGGATTACTATTGACCAGAAACTGAACTGGAATAGCCATTTAAATACTGTGGCTGCAAGAGCAGGTCAGAGGCCAGAAATTCTCCAGCAAGTAACTCATCTCCTGACCACCATTTACAAGGCACAAGTCAGGAGTGTGACGGAATACTCTCCATTTGCTTGGATGAGTGCAGCTCCAACAACACTCAAGGAGCTTGACACCATCCAGGACAAAGCAATCTACTTGATTGGCACCACAGCCACCATTCACTCCTTCCATCACCAACACACAGTGGCAGCAGTGTGTGCCGTTTACAGGATTGACAGCAGCAACTTCTCAAGCCTCCTTTGATAGCACCTTCCAAACCCACAATCTCTACCCACTGAGGAGGACAAGGGCAGCAGAAAGTTCCACCTGCAAATTCCCCTCCAAGCTACATACCATCCTGACTTGCAACTATATCGCCATTCCTTCATGATCATTAGGTCAAAATCCTGACAGCACTGTGGGTGCACCTATACCACGTGGACTCAATGGTTCAAGGCAGCAGCTCACCACCACCACCTTCAAGGGCAATTAGAGATGGGCAATAAATGCTGGCCTAGCTAGCGACACCCACATCCAGTGGATGCTTTCCATTTTAAGAAAATGTTTGCTAAAGTACCACATAAAAGGCTGGTTAAAGTTGAGACTCGTAGATTAGGAGGATCAGTGCCCAACTGGATGAAAAAATTGGTTTAAGTACAGAAAGCCGTGGTAAATTGTTAGTTTTTTAACTGGAAGATGTTCCCCAAGGGTCAGTGTAGGAACACTGCCTTTTTACTATATATAAATTACTTTGATCATGGAATGCAGAACAAAATTTCAAAATTTGCCAATGATATTAAACTTAAAGTCATGGCAAATAATGAAAATGATACAAATCACCTGCAGCAGGACATAGATGGGCTTAGCATAATAGGCAGACAAGTGGCAGATAGAATTTATATGAAGCAGCATTAAGTGATGCATTTTGGAAGAAGGGATGGGGAGAGGCATTATAGACTTTAGAACTGTGTCATTAAGAGTGTGCAGGAACAGAGGGACCTGGGGAATGCATGCACATCAATCTTTGAAGGTGGAAGAACATGGAGTGGTTAGCAAAGCATATGGGATCTTGGGCTTCATAAACAGCCTCCTGAACCCTTTATAAAGCTCGTGTTAGGCTTTAATTAGAGTATTGCTCCAGGACTACAGCGGTTCAAGATGGCTGGTTCACCATCACCTTCTCAGGGGCAATTAAAGATGGGCAATAAATGTTGGCCGAGCCTGCAAAAGAATAAGAATAAATCTGCAATTATGAAAAATAGACAGAACCAGAGCAGAGCATGCAAATCAAACAGATGGAAACCCCGTGTAATAAAAATTGAATTATTTATTCAGGATAAATTCAGTGACTGAATGAAAGGTAACAAAATAGGGCATAAGGAATACTTGAAGCATTGCTAACAGTTGTGCTACTCTGACCAGCATTTCTATCTTTCAGAACATTTAAAAATTATATCTACTTTTACATAATTAGATATGATAAAAGGAGTCAAACTAATAAATACTGGTAATTCAAAAAAAAGGCCCCTGGATTTGAAAAAAATGTTTATTTGAATTTAATCATTGCAGTCAGAGTGGTGTGTGGGGACATCACTGAGTATTTCTGAAAATAGAGGTGATCTCTTCTCAAGTTTGCCCACTGGCAACAGTAAGACACAGTCCAAGGTCTGAATCTCCACAAAGCTGTTTCAGGACTTTGGAAGACCAATGAGGATGTGGTATGCAAAGCCAGTGAAATTCTAAGAAAAGGGGGGGGGAAAAAAAAGGTAATCTAGCCACTAGTGGCCATGTATTGATTTCCACCCCTGAGGGATGATCGGTATTCAAACAGAGGCCAGTCTGACTTCAAGCCATTGGGCAAGTTTCATTAGCCCTTTTCACACTACTAAACACAACACTGAGTAGCCACAAAGGTCTCTATATTAAAGTGGAGATGGAATAGATAGATCAGTCAATCCTGACAGCCAACCCCAAATTAGCACTTCCTAGGACCAGGACAATATGTTTGGTGTTGACTACATTACATAATTCACTGAAACATACTTTGGAGAGCAGGACTTGGGCAGTAAAGGCAAACTAAATGTATAAATTTCAAACAAATAAAATTGGTTTTAAATTGTGGAATTAAATTGTAATGTAAAATGTGCTTCAGTATTGAGGAACCCTTACACATGTTGGAAATACAAGGAGGTTGGCAGCAATTGTAGAGGAAAGGCAGATTATGAAATTTCATTTCTGCTTTGTCAGAAAACCAGGGTGTAGTGCCAAATTGAGGTGCAGGAACTCTAAGAAAATGTGTTGGCCATATAATTTATAAATCTATTATGTTGATTTCCTGTGTATTAATAGAGTTCCCAAACGTCAATAAAATTGCATTTTTAAAATGAAAAATATTACTTCCAATTGGCATTTTCAATCGAACCACATGGTATTTTGAATCATTAATCTTTAGAATAGCTAGATTTTCATTATGCAACAGCTCAAATACTCAATCCAAACCAATAAAACATGAATTACAGAAAATGCTACTTACTTCTGACTGGTGGATGGTATATAGAGGAACCACTGCTTTTCTTGATTTATATTCATAACCTAGACCTGGGTTTATACAGTACTATTTCAAAATTTGAAGATGAGGTATTGTGAGCAGGATAGCAATAGACTTCATGATGATATGGACAGGCTGCAGATGAAATTTCACAGAGAAGTGTGAAGTGATACATTTTGGTTAGAAGAATGAGGAGAGGGGACATAAAATAAAGGATACAATTCTTCAAGAAAAGCAGGAGCAGAGGGACCTGGGTGTATACGTGCATAAATCATTGAAGGTAGCATCAAGGCAGCATTTGACCAAGTGTGGCATCAAGGAGCCCTAGCAAAACTGGAGTCACAGGGAATCAGGGGGAAAACTCTCCACTGGTTGGAGTCATACCTAGCAAAGGAAGATGGTTGTAGTTGTCGGAGGTCAGTCACCTCAGCTCTAGGACATCACTGCAGGAGTTCCTCGGAGTAGTGCCCTTGGCCCAGCCATCTTCAGCTGCTTCAATGACCTTCCTTCCATCATAAGGTCAGAAGTGGGAATGTTTGCTGATAATTGTACAATGTTCAGCACCATTTGCGACTCCTAAGATAATGAAGCAGTCCATGTCCAAATGCAGCAAGACCTGGACAATATCCAGGCTCAGCCTGACAAGTGGCAAGTAACATTCGCACCACACAAGTGCCAGGCAATGACCACCTCCTACAAGAGAAAATCTAACCATCGCCCCTTGACATTCAATGACATTACCATTACTGAATCCCCCACTATCAACATCCTGGAAACTGAACTGGAATAGCCAGAGAAATACTGTGGCTACAAGAGCACATCAGAGACTAGGAATCCTGCACAAGTAACTCACTTCCTGACTCCCCAAAGCCTGTCCACTATCTACAAGGCAAAAGGCAGGAGTGTGATGGAATACCCACCACTTGCCACAGCACAAGAAACTTGACACCATCCAGGCAAACGCAGCCCTGCTTGATTAACATTCATTCACTCCCTTCACCACCAACATACAGTAGCAGTGTTTACCATCTGCAAGATGCACTGCAGGAATTCACCAAGGCTCCTTCGACAGCAATCTCTTCTCATAGACCAATCCTCTCATCCCAGGAACCAGCCTCGTGAGCCTTTGTTGCATTCCTTCAAGCTGGAGTGTGTCCTTAAGGACATACAGAACTTCAGCTGTGGCCTTACCAAAATCCTGTAAAGTTGTAGCAAAACTTCTTTGCTCTTACACACCACTCTCTTTAACTACAAATATACCATTTGTCTTCCTCTGGCTTGCTGTACCTGCATATTAACTTAGGGATTCATGTACAAGGACCCTCAGGATAGTGGATAAAATATTTTGTGGTCTCTCATTTTTGTTCAAAAAAAATTCTTTACTTTTCTTACCAAAATGGATAACTTCACACTTTGCAATCAATCTGCCATATTCTTGCACAATCATCCAATTTGTCTGCATCCTCCTGCAGCCTCTTTGCATCCAGCACAGCTGACAAAGTTAGGGGAAAGGCATCATTAGAACAAAATAGGAGGTAGGGGGCAAGATGACAGAAGCTCAGCATGGTAGTTGTGGATTGAATGGAGGGAGTTCCACAACATAGACACCCAATGTATTTTGGTCTCTCCAGTGTAGAGGAAAGCACATCATGAATGGTGAATTTAGTAACTAAATTGAACATAAGAACAGGTAAATCACTTTTATCCTAAAGATGTATTTGGAGCCCTAACAAGGAGAAGGGAGATAAAAGGGGTAGGTGTTACATCTCCTGCATTTGCATAGAGAAGGTGCTGCAGGAAAGAATATATACTGGGGCAAGAGTGAAATAGGCTGGGGGGCTGCAGAGGGAAGTCAATTTGGAATATTGAAAACAGAGGGGGAAGATGTGCTCAGTGGCGGCATCACACTGGAATTGGTGGAAATGGTGAATGATAATCCATTGAATATAGAGGCTTATGGGGCAGAAAGTGAGGGTAAAAGGAACTTTCTCATGGTTGTGGAAGAGGGGGAGGGGTGAGAACAAAGTTCAGGAAATGGAAGGACAAGATCGAGGGTCCTTTCAACAATTGTGGGGGGGAATTTTAGTGAAGAAAGACAAGACATATTGGAGTTATCCTTTCCCCACAGCATCTTCCTACCCAAGCACAGCAGAATACCTGCCCTTTTATCTCCTCCCTTAGCATCATCCAGGGCCCCAAGCACTCTTTGCAGTATTCACTGTCTTTGGGTCCTCAGCCTCCTACACTTCCAATGTCAACACAATATCAGGGAACAGTACCTCATTTTTCAAAGAGAGACTATACGGCCTTAGAGACTCAACCATGAATTCAGTAATTTCAGACCATGACCATCTCCCTTTTCATTGTTTTTTGGACAGCAGCTGATGATTCTATTTTTGGCATTCACCCCTCCAGGAGCCCTCCATTCTCACACACAGCCCCCTTCCCCACCCCAGGGAGCCTCCCCCAGACTCATTTTGTTTCTTTATATGTCCCATCAACATCTCAGTTTTGTTATTTCTCACGTGCCTTTCACCCAATCACAAACCTTCCCTTTGTTTCACTGGCGCCTCCTGCCCTGCCTTTGAATTTATTTAAAACTTCTTACATCTCTAACCTTTTCTATTTCTGATGCAAGGTCATCAATCTGAAGAGTTAACTCTTTCTCACCACCAACCCCCCACTCCCCAAGATGGTGCTGCATATTTCCAGTGCTATATTTTAATTCTATCATCTGCATGACTTTTCCGTCTAAATTAAAGTTGTTCACATAACAGAACAAAATGCTAAGGGAAGGTGTGATATCAGTATTCTAAAGACTAGTGTACAGGGTTTGAGGGGAAAAGGCCAAAGACAGGTGAGAGAGTCGAGTCACTATCAACTGTTCAAGGGCAATTAGGAGTGGACAATAAACGCTGGTTTTCCCAGTGATGACAGCATCCCAATGAATAAAAATGTGCTATTCCATTTGGAGAACAGGTGATCAGATGAGGCTGCATCATGTCAATGGGAAACTCTCCCTTGCCTTGTTACTGGTCGAATGCCTGAGGAGGGAGAAGGTTGGCAGATAGTAATGATTAATGGGAGACCCCTGCACTTTTAACCTCAGTTTTAACCCATCAAGATCCTAGAAGTCTTTCTGCCAATAGAGCTCTGCTGACATCGGAGCTTAATCAAGCAGTTACAGCTTCCACAGCAAATAAAGCCATGACAACGGGGGGAAAATCAGGATCGGAAGAGGTCCCAAAAAAAAAAAACTCAAAACTTTCCTCAAATAAAAAGAGCAGCAGGAGCTGACTGATTTACAAGTGCCAGGGACTTCCTTTAATCTCTGAGCACCTCGCATTCTAGACCCCTTCAGTGGCAACGAGTGGGCCGAAGGCATTGATGCACAAACACATGGAGGTTTGACATTTCTCCAATTCTATAAATGAGACTTAAGACAGGAGCAAGGCTACGGTAAGAATTCAATGCAGTTCAATCAGTAGGTGACACTGAGCTGGAGTTTCAGCAAGCAGCTGCAGATATTTAAAGCCTGCAGCAAGCTCCCCTCTGCCAGTCTATTTCTCCCATTTTACTCAGGATTGATGCCTACCATCCACTAATTATGCAAGTAAAGTGACCTCATTAGTTCCAGCCCCAGACATCACTCAGCCAGAAAGTCCCCCTTCTTTGTACCACCACCACACCTTCCCAACATGCCCCAAGGCAATTAGAACTGAGACCCATTATACAACCTCCTGATCTGACTGTTAATTTCCCTTTCGTGCTAGCATTGCTATAACTGCCAGATGTTGATGCCATCTCGATTTAAAAGATGAAGGTTTCTCAGTGAGGGCAAACAGTGGAAAATTTACCCTTTTACGCAGGGGTGTTTGCCAACGTGTTCAATTTACTTCAAAATACTGAAAAAATTAAAGTTACAGGCTTCAGGCCATTACACAAAAAATGCTGACTGAAAATGGTTGAGAGGTGTGTGATATAAATTTGAGGCAACTAGCTTGAAAATAAAGTTTTTAAAATGTGTTAAAAAATGCTGCCTTAAATTAATGTAAAACTTCTAGGATTCAGTGTTTATTTTGTATGAAAGTCATTTGATCAAAGCAGAAAGGCTTAACACTGTAGAAGGGGTCAATAGGAACCTGTACACAGATTTCAACTGGAGGCAACTATATCGGTTTGAAACGGACAGTGGAGACAGGGTAAAACTTAAAGTAAAAGAATAACTTCATATTGAAAGAAAAGTAATTCACTGAATAAACATAGCCATCTACAAGTCAGGAGTGTGATGGAATACTCTTCACTTGCCTGGATGAGTGCAGCTCCAACAATGCACAAGCAGCCTGAACACCATCCAGGACAAAGCAACCTGCTTGATTGGTACCCCATCCACAAACAGCCACTCCCTCCACCACCAATGAACAGTGGCAGCAATGTGTACCATCTCCAAAATACACTGCAGGAACTCACCAAACCTCCTTCGCCAGCACCTTCCAAACCCACAACCACTGCCATCTAGAAGGACAAAGGCAGCATATGCATGGGAATACCACCACCTGGAAGTTCTCCTCCAAGTCATTCACCATCCTGACTTGGAAATATATCGCCGTTCCTTCATTGTCACTGGGCCAAAATCTTGGAACTCTCTCCTTAACAGCACAGGGACTGCAACAGTTCAAGGTGGCAGCTCGCCAGCACCTTCAAGGGCAATTAGGGATGGGCAATAAATACTAGCCTCACCAGTGAAGCCCACATCCTGTTAAAAAATAAAAACATTGTGGAATATATATGTCTGATTTCTACTTTAAAAACTTTATTTTGGACATTAGAGATTTCAGTTACTGAATTTTCTTTCTTCCGAACTTCTTGATGAAATAAACAAATCACAACAGTGGAATGTTGATGATCAATTTTACATTTAAAAAAGTTATTTAAAATGTTGTTTAAGATGTTAATAGTAATATTTGAACAGGAAATTTGCATCAGACTCCAGATTTGCAATAATCGAAATTTTGTAGTTAAATTAGATATACACCACCTTGGTACAAGATGCACAAGAAAATGATCCACTTTATGCTGGCTACACCCTGACCCATTTACCACAGGTTATTGTATCCTAAGGTCTGCTGTGAATGTTTACATATTTAAATGCTCATTTGTGAAGATGTGCAACTCTCCCACTTCCTCTCATGACTCATGGAGAAGTTAAATCATAGGGACTGGTTCTACTCCTGGGCATTAGCCAAGTCACCTTCCTTCATATAAGACTTAAAAGCAAGCATTGATGAGCAATGTGACTAGAGTTATCACCTGCCCATACATGATGCATGAATGTTTTTTCCCCACCTGGGAGAGAGTGTGAGGGGAGGCCAGGATGGGGAAGAGACAAATGGTCAACTGGATGGCAATGAAGAGTGGGACCTAAAATATCCTTGCTACAAACTCAACCAAGATCAGCTATTGCAGCATAAATGGAGCAAATCAAAATCAAACTTGATTTTGATTCAAACAAAAAATAAATGCAGGTGCTGGAAATCTGAAAGAAACAGAAAATGCTGGAGAAACACAGCAAATCTAGCAGTATCTGGAGAGAGAAAAACAGTTAACGTTTTGAGTCCATATGACTTCTTCAGCGCTCGCATGAGACTTCCCCTCACACTCCCAGCTGAGCTCTGAAGTCATATGGACTTGAAACGTTAACCGTTCCTCTCTCTCCACAGATGCTGCCAGACCCTCTGGGTTTTTCCAGCACTTGATTTGATTTGCTCCATTCAGACCTGAATTCAGCACTTTGCATACAGATCATCACTCAGGAGAGCCAACCAATTCACAGGACAATGCAGGTATGTGGTGGCTGGTTGGACTCCACAGGATACTCTCCTCCTCTGAGCCACTATGTGCATAATGGGAGGGAGGGTGGGGGAAGTAACAAAGAAGCAGATAAACAAACACTGAATAAAAGGAAAGAGAAAGGAGTTCTGTCGAAGGGTCATGAGGACTCGAAACGTCAACTCTTTTCTTCTCTGCCGATGCTGCCAGACCTGCTGAATTTTTCCAGGTAATTCTGTTTTTGTTTATTAAAGAGAAAGGAGTGTTTGGAGAGGCAGGAGAACAATAGCAGTTTAGGAGGCGGACAAGAGAATATGTTCAGGATCAATAAATGCAAAAAAGCAGCACAAAAACGTAAGTTACAGCTTCAAAATGAATTACAGTATAATCACTGCAGAAATAGCTTTAGCGTATAACCTAAAAGCAAAATACTGCAGATGCTGAAAATCTGAAATTAAAAACAAAATGCTGGAAAAACCCAGATCTGACAATGTGTGGAGAGAAAGAGTTAATGACTCAACTTTAACTGTTTCTCTCTCTCTACAGATGCTGGTCAGACCTGAGTTTTTCCAGCATTTTCTGTTCTAATTTTATATTAGAGTATAACCTTTTTTTTTTATAAATCAGCCTTAATTTTTAGTCTGGGGGCAGTGATGTTCAAAAAAATATATTTTTGAACACTTGATATTTTCATATTCTGCCACAACTTGGTGTCACTTAATGTGTTTTCTTCATTTAGACATAATCCAGTTAAAATCAAGTCAATTAAAAACTATTAGCAACCATTTAACAGCAAAATATCTCACTCCTTTCTGTCCCTTTCAGGGTAAGATGACAGATGAAGTGCATAAAAACTTTAATATAGAAAGTGACAGGAATTCTGTTAAGCATAGAGCAGAGGGGAAAGCGCAATTACAGTCTAAACAAAAGCCATTTTTGTTGGTTGTCAGGTTTCCGCACCTGAATAAGGTATTTAATGCTTTCATTCATTGCAAGACTAATATTTACATTTTTGAAAGATTAGGATTGAATTCTTTCCATGGTGTAGTTCTGTGCTAATGTGAAATATTGCTGCAGAATTTATAGATTGCCTGCTAAATGCAGTGTTCAAGTTCCAACTGATGAATATGAAACTCTGGCCAATGACTTTTGTTTTCTATTTTGTGGCGAGCAGCCAATGAAGGTTTGTGGAGCAGCAAAAACTCATGAGAGTTCTACTAAACACAAAGGAATGCTCTTCTAGGAGATCAACTTACCTGGTGTTTGTTTATAGTAACAACACCTAGTGGAAGCATGCAAAGGAAGGCCAACGAGAGATGTTTACACTGATATACTGTGGACTTATTTCCCAAGCTGATAAAACAGGACATTTGTATTTTAAATTAGATAATACAATGAGACAGCATATTCTTGCATTTAATGTTATACAATGGAGTGAAAGGCAGCAATCCCTCACAAAAACTAGTTTTTCCATGTAACCAGGGAGTGGGTAAACTGATGCGAAATAGTCAGGTCAACTTAATTCATTCTATTACCACTGACATTCAACCTAGGAACAGATCCACCATTGCCTGTTCAGTTTAGGAACAGTATTAGTTTTGGGTGTTGTTGCTAACAGGACGGCAGTGAAAATATAAAAGTGTTCCTAGGTTTGCCTTTGCTGATACTCATGAAACAGGTGTGGTATGAAGAGCAATAATGGCTGCATTTTATCCCTCCCTTCCTCTGGGCAGGTAATTTCATGGGCTGGCTGCAACATGAAATTCTCTTCAGAGAAAAATGAAGTGTGCACTCTTATGAGTGCAGCATGTATTTGTACCACAACCACCTTGAGTGAACCTTTCACAAGTGAATTGTGCACCTCCTTAAGTCCTTCAAGATTAGTCTCAGCTCCCCTCCAGATAAAACAAAATTAGAGTTTTCTACAAGGACTGAAAATTGGTCAGACAAATTGTATCTCCAAAACAGTTTATTTAATCTTAATTCCATGCGACATTATTCAAGCATCCATTCTGCAGGTCAGTTAAGAATTGATATTGCTGATCACTGCGAACTGAATTATCCCATCATCTCTTCTAAAGATTGATGGTCAAAACAAATTATACAGTTATACAATTTTTAAAAGGGATTGGTTGAATTTAGTTTTGACTTATTGTGCATTTGTTATTAGGTAAGTCAAAGAAAAAGGCAGAAGGATCTTTAAATTTTTAGCAAATGAAAGGGAAAAAAAACCATGAATTTCTCCTGCATCTCAATCCTTCAAAGAAAAGGAGTTTAATTTCATAGGTTCAAAACCATTTTCCTATATTACAATCAAGTGATTATTTTGATGACAACTGTACTGGTCAGGGTGGGTGCAAGAGAAAGTCTAAAACAACCAAGTTAGAACATTGATGATTATACATGTGCACTTCCAGCAAGTTACATAATCTCCTGGACTCCTGAAACATGCCTCATAGAAAATTAGAATTGCTCATGATTGACAACATGTACCTAATTGCATAGAAAAAAAAGCAAATTCCTCAATGCAACCAGTTCAAGATGTAAAGTAATCATAATATTGGAAACAAAGCTGGTACTTGCTTGGTCCTATACATGGACATCATTGATCTTGTGTAGGTTTGTTTGTATACAGTATTCAGCTGTCTTTTAAAGAAAAAAAGTCTCGATAATGAATACAATTCAGACCTGCAGGTACAGAGTGACTGAGTGACAGGAACTGAATCACCCTGGAGGCTTCATTCCATTACTTTTCAAGAAACCAAGTTCCTCATTCTATCTGAAATTAAGTGATAGGTGAAACTGCACCCTGATCAAAATGAGTTTTCATGCACATAAACATTGCAACTGTTCCAGGCTTTACAACTTCAGTCAGGAATCGACTGGTTACAAATATTTTGATCCAAGATTTGCTCAAGATTGAAATTCATTTATTAGACCAAACTGGCATCTATTCTGAAAACATGACATCTGAGCATTAAGAGGGGTATGGCACTTCACACATTGTGCAGTATAACCTCTGTGTCCCAATATATTAGGCAAAATATATTTCTTTTAAACCTTGTGAAGTGAAGCCAACCCCAATACACACAAAGCACATGCAGGATGACTGAGCCAACCTTAGACTTATGATTAGATGGTAATTAAAACAAATAAAGGTTATCAGGTTCTGATAATTAAGTACTTCAGGAACTGCAAAACAGAATTGCTGGTACTCGAGTATAAACACAATGTGACAAATTTCAGAATTAAACTGCTCCCTGTCCCAGATTTAACTTGGTTATGAATAAAGTTTAATATTATATGTTAGCTGATATTTCAGATGGTTCTCTTCAGGCGTTGCCCCCTATCGCCCCCCTCTTCTCAAAAACCATTGACCCAACTATTGTCTCATCTCCAATCTCCCTTTCATTCCCTAAGTTGTTGAACATGTTGCTTCCCAAATCTGTTCCCAGCTTTCTGAACTCCATGCCAGAATCCTTCCCATCTGCCACAGTACCAAAACAGCTCTTAAAGTCACAATTGGCAATGTGACTGACAAAGGCAAACATTTCCCCCTCAGCCTGTCTGCAGCCCTTCAGTAGTCAACCACACACCCATCCTCCAATACCTCTCCACTGTTGTCCTGCTGGGTGGGACTGCTCTCACCTGGTTCCATTCTTATTTAAAATCATAGCTGGAGAATCACCTGCAATTGCTTCATAAGGATCTGTCCTTGGCCCCTCCTATTTCAGAGTGTTAGTTTTCACATGTATGCTGATGACACCCACCTCCAACACCACCACTGCTCAACTTCCCCATTTGTTGCTAAATCAGGCTCTTTATCTGCCATCCAGTACTAGACGAGCAAAAATTTCAATTATTGGGAATACTGAAGCCAATGTTTCAATCCTCATTCCAAATCCCCTTTAGCTGTTTGACTCCTCCCTCCCTGATTAAGCCAATCTGCTCACAATATTTGGTGTCACGTTTGATCCCAAAATGTGCTTCCGACCTCACATTCCCACATTTGTAACATTTCAATTTCACCCCATCCCCGCTCACCTGCTGCTGAAATCCTTCTCCAGGGCCTTTGTTCCCTCTGGACTGGATTCCAACACATGCCTGCTGGCCTCCCACATTCTACCGTCTAAACTGGACATCATCTAAATCTCTGCTGCCTGGGTCTTAACTTGTAGAAAATCCCATTTCCCCTATCACCCCGGTGCCCACTGAACTACACTGGCTCCTAGTCAAACAATGAAATTCTCACCATTGCTTCCAAATGCCTCCATGGCCTCACCACCTCCCTTTCTCTAATCTCCTCCAGCCTCACAACCAAGATACCCACACTCCAATTCTGACCGAGTATCCCAGATTTTTAAACTTATTGGTGGTTGTGCCTTCAGTTGCCTAGGCCCCAAACTCTGAAATTCCCATCAACTCCTTGCTTTCCTCATTTAAACTATGCCATAAAAACATCTGACCAAGCTTCTGGCGAACTAACCCAATATCTCCCTTGGTAGCTCAGTGACAAACCCTATGAAGTAGCTTCGAACATTTCAGAAAAGGTGGTGCTTGGATTTGTTACATAGAAACGTGCAAAGTTCAACCAAGAAATTAATCAGAAATTAACCAGGAAAGCTCAAAATGCTGCTCAAACCTTTGAGGAAACTTTGGTTTAATTGTTTAGTTTGATTATTCTTCAGAAAAATTACATTCAAGTTTGCAGGCATTAAAAAAAATCATTCCTAATGTTCAAACAGCTACCCTGCCCAAGTTCACACACCAACGTAACTAGTGTGGTTACCTTGTTGGAGAACGTAATGGTGGATTAAGATGTTTCTTTGTCCTATAATAGATAGTGACTGGGGGCAGGGGGAGATGTACTGAAACGCTAGAGGGGAGTGAAAAAGGACTGAAAACATATACTCAAAATATATCACAACAGTTGCTCACATTAAACATTAAAATCACACTTAAGGCAATGAATGCCACTGTCAAAACCAAACAAGTACACTATGGTATACCAAATAATGGACAAGATCTTCTCATCAAAACAAATTATTGATCCAATTACTATAAAGGAGGAACCAGCTAAGAGGATTTATACATTTTCAAAATTGGATGGGCAACACATCAGAAGCAAATTGGTAGAGAGATTTCACAATACTATACAATGTATTCCCAAACACTAAACCATTCACAAAATTCTAATTTAGATCAAGAGTTAAATATTTGCGTGCAGTTTGCAGAGCTCTCAATCCCATCTGCTGTGTCTATAATTTAATTCACTATATATGTCCCAGAGTCACCCATCAACTTAAATGAACTAAAATACTAGGGACACTCGGAGGAAACAGGGAAGCTTTCCACATGACACCACCCCAATAACACTCAAGGTGTTTCGTGAAAAAAAGTTAACGTTTCAAACGGTGTAATTTGTGTTTAAAGAGGTTTTCAATATTTCCTCCAATTTATCCATTACATAGGTCGACACGACTCAAACATCTTCATACAAAATATAAGACCAACTGGAGCAATTTACTGATCTATTGATCAAATACCTTGTTACTGCAGCCGGAAACAAGAGAATTAGACAACCGGAGAATATTTGATTTATAGATTTTAGTTAGTTATATCCTTTGACTTTGCTGTAATAAAAACCTTGTGGCAAACCCGAATTAAATGGGAAGATTCGATGAGCAAATTTAAAAATCACTTACCAAATTTGGTGCCATATTTCTCCTATTAACATCAAGGCAGCCATGCCTTGTGACTCACCAGCGGATTGTTGAGGCAATGTTTATCACTGGTTTAAAAAAAAGTCGCCAAATTGTGTTCCAGAATCCTTGCTGGAGGCCATTCGGCCCATCATGCCTGTCACAGCTCTCCGCACGAGCGATTCACCTCGTGCCATCAGCCCCCGCCCCCCTCTCCAACCTTTTACACAAGGCTTCAGTCAGTTGTGAACGTGCGCTGTTTTTAATCACTTAATCGCGTCCAGTTTGTTTGTAAACCAGTGTGCACTTAAAATTCAAACTCTAGAAACCCGAAATGTTTGGACTGGTTCAATTTTAGGCTTCATTAGAGACCGAGTTAGTTGGAAAAACCTGGCACTTGGCTTGGCCTGGGTGGGGGGAATGGATCTGAACATGTTTAAACTTCAGCCCATGGGCTTTTGGAAAGGTGCAAAATGCTAAATAAAATTTATCCTAACAGTTCATTCAAAAAAAAAGTCATATGGAGGGCTGAGAGTCAAACGTAGCAAATATTTTCTGAATTTACTGGACAATTCTAGTTTCAGCTTTAAAACTGATAGAATTTTAGGTTTCACAATCCTGCAGAGATTAGAAGGGACGGATTTTAATTCTGCTTCGCTACTCGGAGGCGCACCAGATGCTTTTTTTAAATAATGTAGCACAGAAGGTTTTAAAACTTTAAAAAATTAGGAAAACACTGAACAACTTCGTTAAAATCGCAAAGAAAAAAGGGGGAAGAGAAGAAAAGTTACTTCACAAATCAGCAACAGGACTCGCGCTCCCCGAGACTGAACCAGGCAGCTTAAAAATTCAGCGTAAACTCAAAACCAAGTTTGGGACCAACATTTGAAACGTAACCACTGGAAGAGAAAGAGCAAAGCACGCAGACACGGGGTTCTCGGTAATTTCATTTAATTATATATAACGTCATATGTATAATGGCCGTGCCTTAAATACTTTCAACATTGTATTTGATAGTAAAGATCTAATCCGCAAAATAATTTCATTTAGCGACAAAAATCAGCGTGATCATAATTTACACAAGATGTGCAGCACCCCCCTCCCTCCCCACCCAATCTGAAAGATGGTATTTCCACTACAACACTATCTACACAACAGGCTCCCGGGATTAGACCACATTTTCTGTAGAGGTATAATTGCAACAACGTTCACCTGTTACGCGGCTTTACCGCACTCACTTGGCAAAAAAGAAAAATTCATTCGGGTTGAATTCGTTTCATTTTCTCTCCCAAGGAGAATTTGGTCGAATTCAGTAAGCTAAGAAATAAAAAGGTCAATGCAGCTGACCAATATATATCAATATATATATATATATATATATATATATATATATACACACACCATATATATACACACCAATATATATCTTACTAAAATGACGCCGCTTTATGCAGCCGCTGATCAGACTAACTTTAAGGAAACGAAATCACCATCGATTTTAAAGTACAGTAAATCTCTTGGTACATTTAGTTCAATACACTTTATTGTAAAGTTGATCAGCTTGTGTTGTACAGTAATGTTGCATCCAAGGGTATGACAATGAGATTGGCTCTGTCTACTCGACAAGTCCAAACACCTACACTCAGCAATATCCAATTAAAAACAGAAACCGTGTTGATTGTCAAATACCTAAAAAGATTGGAGAAATAACAACATGAAGTTTCAGACACCTGTTTCCGTCAAATCAGAGCAGGAAGCAACAAGTTCTGAAAATCGGGTTGGAGACAATGGTTAAAACATTAAAATCGGGCCACAGTTTCACAAGACCTGAAATTTCCAGGACGGAGTCTGATCTTTGTAATCCAAACAGTCCGTTGTGTTGAAGTTGAGTTTCCAGGAGGAGGCTTGCTCTTTGTAATCCAGGCAGTCTGTTGAATTGAAAGCCAGTCCTGCCCCAGTGTAGCTCTGGTGAGGGTGATGGTGGTGGTGAGCAGCACTCTGGCTGATGTGATGCCCAGACATGGATGAGGTGCTCATGGGGCTGAGAGCGGCGCTATGGGCAGAGAGCTGGTGGTGAGGGTGATGAGGGTGATGTGAGTGCATGGGTGCCAGGTAGGAGCCGCAATCCACGCCGCTAAAGTAAGAGGAGGAAGGCGGGTAGCCCTGGGTGTAGCCGCTGCCTTGACCGTAAGCCATAGGGTAGGCGCTGGAGGAGGTCGAGGATGAACAGCGCTGCATACAGGAAGCAGTGGCCGCCAGAGGCTCCCCGACCGCGGCCCCCGGGGAGATGGACGCCGGGCTCCAGATGGACGCGGGGGTACTGAGGATGGGGGCGGCCGGGTTGGAGCTGCTGCTGCTGCCGCTACTCGAGGAGACGGCGGGCGGGGTGAACTGGCCGCTGCTCTCCGAGCCGCTGCTCTCCCGGGTCGGGGACGACTTCTTCTTGGCCGGTCGCGATTTGGCGCTGCCTCCGTTCTGCTGCTGCTGGCGGCATTTGGCCCGGCGATTTTTAAACCACACCTGGGAGGAGGGGAGTGGAGAAGAGCGGGGAACAACAGGACATTATTCCTGGAGCGAGCGGGCAAGGAATCCTCAAACTCTAACTAGTCAGTGTCCTCAGTTCACCTTCAGCTGCAAGGTTTATTCCTCAAAAGGATTTAACTGGACAAACTCCTAAAGGTGATGCAAAACTCAGTAAATTATCGCTATTGAGTTCGAAGTTAGAGGGAACAAAATTTAAACTAGTCTAACTGACTCATGTCTCCCATTATCTGTCTGATTTTAAACCAAATCTTTGGTTGGTTTTCTGGGCTTATTTTAAAAGAATTTTTTTAAAAATGCAAAAGTCCTGACAGGTCCGTTAAGGGAGGGAAATGTGACTGAAATTATTACCCTTCCCTCAGGTCGCGCCCTCTGCCATTATCGGACTCACAAGGGCTGCTCCGAGATCCGTGCATCTGTCCTGCCGGCATCTCAGTGCGAAAATTTTTATTTAAACCTTATTCGCAATCCCATTTTCAGTCTGATTGGCCACTTAAGATGTTTCTGTAAAACTCTCGCACCAGTAGTGGGACCAGTTTCGATGTAAAGTCTTCAGATTTTAAACTGTTGGACTCCAGGCCATACATAATGTTTCGGCCGGGGGGGTGGGGTGGTGGTGGTGGTGTGTGTGTGTGTGTGTGTGTGTGTGGGGGGGGGGGGGGGGGTTAATAGTTCTGTTCTTAGAAAGTACGATTCACTCATTTCCATCAACGATTTTTTAAAAAAAAGTCCGTTGAATTAGACTCCTAAAACTTCAAAATCGAGAGATTTTTGGTGGAAATGTCAAAACTAAATTTGTTTAGGAGTGGCCCAGAGAGGAGCCAAGATTCCAAAATAGGGAACTTCATGTTAAGTTTAAATTGATCTGGCAATCACATTGGAAAGAAACCGAATTTGCAAACCCAACCCAAAATATTTTGAGGTGCGGGGCAATTTCAAAAAAAAATGCAACTATTAATACACCTGCAGAGTGGGGTCTGTTTTGCAAACATATTGCAAACCAAGGATTGGTCCCCAGCAGTTTAAAGATGGCATCTACCCAACTATGGTATTCAAATATTTTACTATCAGCCGTTAGAGTCGAAAATATCCCCGAGATTCTCTGCCTGAAAGCCCTTCAACAAATTCAGTGCCGTTTGCCACCTAAAATATATTGTGACAAGTGAGATTTCCTCTATCTTTCCCCCAATTTGCAACATTGAAGTTTAGTTATTTAACAAAAACGCTTCTCGCCGGGCGCTAGCTTTTTTTTGGGGAAAATATTCGCCCGAAACGGAGCTCGGCCAGTTTAAACAGAGACACTTTTAACTCGAGCCCGGCCTGGGACTTGACCTTTGTACATTTAAAAGTAACTTTTTGAAAGTTCAGACATTAAAAACACTCAGTGCCAAGCAGGAGCGGGTTTAAAAGGTGTTTTCTCTGGTGGTGATTGTTGGAACAAATGAGAGACATTATATTAATGACTGCTTCACACTGGACTTGCCAAGAGCCTGCGAGTAATATAAAGACTTACTTGTACTCTCGATTCAGGTAGATTAATCTTTAAAGCCACTTCCTCCCTCATGAAGATATCAGGGTATCGGGTTTTGGCGAAAAGTGACTCTAGCACATCCAGCTGGGAGCGGGTGAACGTCGTGCGCTCTCGCCTCTGCTTCCTCGGCGTCGCTACAAGTGGTTAGAGCGAAGTTAAATCTCCCAAACAATTTGTTTAAAAAAGACAAGACCCGGCGATTAGTCCCGTTCCGCCGACCCAGCACAATCCCAACACCACCAGCTTGTAACAGCCGCCGAGAAACTGTGCAAGTTACAAGGTCACTATTGTATCTAAACTTTAGAACTGATACCTCTTAAAGTTTCCCGAATTTGATTAAATGTTTTACCGTTAAAATTGCAGCCCAATATTTCCAAATGCCCCCTTACCCGGGTACCCGACCGAATGGTGCAGTAAATCCATGCCAGGTGTAGTCAGGCTCAGTCCGTTCATCCCGTACGGAGGTTGTTTGAGGTATGACATCATGCTAAACACTGGACGGTCCGGCCTCCAAATCTTCAAAACTTTCCTTTTAGTTTTTGCTGTCCGTTTGGATGATTCACAATCCCGATCCGGCTCAGCTCGCCTATTGGCTGAGAAAATAAAAACACCTTTACATCCTCATTGGAAAAAGGTCCATGGGTGGGTGGGTGGGTGGGGGGGGGCTGAAGGTTTTATAGTCAAATAATTTGCTGCACTTGTGGTGAACTGTGTGTGTGTCTCCGGACAGAATGTGGTTTGAATTCGAGACGCGGTTCTTTGAGAGTAACCGAACAAAAATCAGCAGCAGGTCCAAGTATTCATTTCAATGCACATTTAGAGCAGGTATTAGACCCACTTCTTTTTGAAACGGACATTCAGAAAACCACATGCAATTTTTTTTTTAAATAAAAATTTTCTACTCGGGAACCACCAGTTGTCGCTAACAGGATGTGTGGGGAAAACAAATTCAAATCATTGTTCAAGTAAAAAAAAAATTGTCAAAATTAACCAATTCAAAATGGCGGGATACTTGCAGGGACTCGATGTTCTCTTCATTCATTTTCGGCAGGGAGTTTGAGACTAACACGATGATGAAAAAATTGAAGAGTAATCGGGCGGCCTGAGAATTAAGTGCCGTCTCTTGCATTAAAGAACAACTTGGCTTTATAACTAAGTAAACATTCAATAGATTCCAAAGTAAATGTTGGAACAAACACGACCACAAAATGTATCTAATTTTTTTTTTTTACACATTAGGAGGTAAAACTCCAAATTTACATAATCCAACTTGACCCAGGCGGAGGGAGAAATTCAGCTTTTGCCCCAACATTGCAGCCTCCCCCACTTCATCAATATAACTTTTTTGGAACCAAACGCTCTCCACAATTGAACCCGGCGTATGTCTGGCGATTAAAGGAATCATTCATGTGATTAAGAATTCATTATTGTAGGATGTGTCCTGATGAACCTAATGAGATAATTCTACAGGCGCACGTTCCTTAATTACAGACACTCATTGGAGGGATTTTAATCTTCCTTCTACTTCACAGAATCTGATGTTATTTTGTTAAACTTCATTTGTCCTAAAACGTCTTTTTTAAAAATCAAGGCACATTTCACTGAAGCTTCGTGTAGCTTGTAATTAGATGAACTGTAAGTAATGGGAGTTAGATTAAAGTGTGATCAATTCAAACACAGTAAATTAGTTAGTCCTGAAATACATTTGTAGCGTCTCCTTCGAGCACTTTAAAGGGCGATTACAGTTTACATTAGATCTCAGGAAAGAATTTAAGGGACTGGAAGCAAATTTTAAAAATGCCGATCTGAACACAAGGATAGGCTAAAGTGACAATTCTTCCTTTTTGGTTTTAACTACACTTTTCGATCGTCTGACACTTTTACGGAGTGTTTAGAATCCTGTGACCATTTTACCTGTTTCAGGAAATAATTTACGTTTGTAACCATCCGATAGTAAAAAAGCTTGTATGAAACAGATGTAAAGTCCACCAGAAAAATCAAACTGCTTCCTCCCCAAAAAAGCAGCTTCCAATTAAAAAAAACAATTAGATGGATTTGAATATTCAATGTAGACATTTTAATGGAATACACTCAAAACGGTAACGATAACATCACAGGCACTTGCAGGAGAAAATTAACCGACAGCCAACATAGCAGCTATTCTCAATCAACAGTTCCCTAAACCAAATATTCACCTCCACGGGACCCAGATAAACCCGTGCGCTCATTTAAAAGGCGATAGCTGTGCGTAAATTAAGTCAATTACAATTTAGATTAGACCTCGGGGGAAACAATTTAAAGGGAAACCTTATCAGCAAAATAAATGAACAAAAAACGAAAACACGCCTCTCCAATTAGCCGCTAAGTGGATTCAAGGCTTTTCATTCGACCCTTGGACGCTACAATTGTAAATTTCCGTGAGAAAAAAAAAGCAAATTAAACGATCTAAGTACTTTAGAAGCAGTTATAGGTCAGCTATAAAAATTAGCAATGCATCAGAAATTAGTAGAAATACCATAAGGTAAATAAATGATTCAAAAAATTAACCAGAGTCATACTTCATCAACAAATTATCTTTCATTTTAAAGTGATCACGCTTCCAAATCAGTCCCTTTAAAAACCAGTCGCGACACAAATTACTTCCAGAGACACTTTACGTGATTAAATAGAACAAGTCTCACACTCACCTGCGAAGCTTTTTTATTCGACTGGGCACAAATAAACTCAGTGAGTGAAAACAGGAGCCACTTGTCTACTCTGCAACACAACATGACACAAGGTTAGGCTGGATGGGATAGACAGAATGACCGCCCGTCCAAAAATGCAAACAAGGAGCAAAGTTAGAAACTTGGAAACGGCCGAGAGTAGTTGATGAAGTCAAGCGTGACGCGGCTGAAATGAGTTAAGAGCGAAAGTAAGCTGCAAAGTTTGAGAGTGTTGAGTGTTTGTACCTGGCTGCTGGCTCTAAATGGAGATTGATCACCGCGCTTCGGCGCAGCCTTCTCTATGTGAGCGCGAGTCTGGCGGAACCGCCTGACGCAGGGCGGGCGCTGACCAATCGCCTAGCGTCCTGCCCATGATTGACAGTCGGTCGCCCGGTGACGCCAGCGCACTACTTTCCCAGAGGCCTAATACACTCCTTCCAAAGCTTGGTAAAAAGGCCACTTGAAATTGGTCACCACACAACCTTCAGCGAGAAAATGCACCAAACTAGCAATTTCTCTCCAGCAAGCTAAATTCGTAGTGAAATATGGCTGGGCAATAGTTAGTTACAGCAGGCAATGGAATTCTTAGGCACTAAAACTAGCAGATTGTTGTGGAGGCTGAAAAGTTCAGAGAACATTCATGAAAGTATGTTCCCTGTCATCGCAGAGCAGTATACTTGCCACTTATTCAGCATCAGTCTGCAGAAACTCAGAGAATCATTATACCAGATACAGATAGTGGGCGAAATTAAACCTGTTTATATGGTTGTGTGTGTTGTGATCATAATTTTCGTTCTAAGTTTCATACCATGAAATAAAACAAATATCAGTTTCCACCGAGACATCTGCACCGCGGTATATTCACCCTGTTCAATGTTTCAGTCGAAAATATGTTGAACTTAGTTTAACTTTAAACAAATCTGAGCCACAAATTAAATGATTATCTCTCTCTTTAAGGGTACGGGCCTTCCTCGCGGCTGCGACGATCTGATATTTACCGACTTATCCGTTGGTTTCTCTTCTCGCAAAAGTTCGATTCTTGCGAAATAATTACCCCTGGAAATATGTTGAGATGTTTTTGTTTGAAATTGTACATTCTCATGAATATTGATGATGACCTAATCCCCACTTAGAATTACATCTCGGAATAGTCAGCGTAAAGTTTAATGGGACCTGCCTTTAATCGAAATTTCAAAAGAAAAAATACGCCGACGCGGAAAAGAAATGAATTAGACAAGTGCTGTCGGTGGCTTGTTTTCAAAGAAACCACTTTTCAAGCGTCACTTTTCTTTAGTGAAGAAATAAAATACGGTAACAGAATATGATGGAGGGCACAGTGTTTCCTTAACTGTTTTTGAAAGGTTCGGCGAGTTCTTCTGAAGACCTTAATAAGGCTTTGGTCACTCTCTTGTTCACAGAAAATCAACTCATTCTAATTGAGGCGGGAGCTGAAAGCGAGCTAATGTTCAAAGAAACCGGCCGCCAGACGCCGAAATTACATTTTTTACTTCATGGAGCAGCTCATCAAAGGGAGGGTCTTATAAGACTTTCCTTACAGTTCACTAAAGTCATCGACACGAGCATCTTTCATAACAAAAGAACCGGCGGGTCAATTCAGTCCTAACTCGCCAAATAATACACTTTTCAAGAAGTTTTTTGTTTTGTTTTGTTTTTTTTCTCTCTCTCTCTCGCGGTGTTTGAGAAGTGAAAACTTCAAGGAACATAATTTTACACTTGAAGCAGACAATTTCCATGATAATAACACATCGTTACCATGAGCAAGATGCAACCAACCATTCGAAATAATTAGAAATTGTTCGGGATTAACATTTGTATCTGCTAAACGTAAAAAAAAATGCTAATGCCTTCGGAAAAATATAAGATCACAACTGACATGGTTGTTAATTCATTCTGCATACAGACTGCACAGTTCTGGGTTGTTCCGCTATTGTTCGGACATAATTATGCAGTTATTATAATTATTGATAACAAGGTTATATTTTCTATATTTGTGAAAACTGTCTATTAATCATTTTCTAATCTGCAAAAACTAGATTTGCAATACCGTTTGGAAATCTTCGGAATACGACTGCACTGCGCCGTTTGAAAAAAATGTATATTTTTTAAAATCCTGGTTTTAAACTCGCATTAAGCAAACAAAACATATTGCTAATTTGGCCGATGAAGCACAATCGAGTGTACCTCCCAGGGAACTGCTGGTTGTTTTATTGTGTGAAGTCTCTGTTTAAGATGCGCTGATGAAGCTTGTGTAAAGTATTAAGGTATCAAGTAGCACTAACCTTTGTAATAAGAGTATTTGTCTAATCCGAAATTGCAGGCGAATTTTCTTAAAACCGAGACTAAAACCCTGGATTGGGGCAGGGGAGGGGGGGGGGGGGGAAAGTTTTGTCTGTTGTTCCTTCAAAGGTTAAAGGCGCAGGATTGTCGTAGAATTCCGAACAACACTGATTCTCACCTAGACAAAAATAAATAAAATATGGGATAATGTAGCACTCGAGCGGCTAAGGCGAGCTAGTTTCAGGATAAATTCTCCAGCAGATTGCAACGGCCACACTTGGTTTAATTTGCTTTACACTGAGGAGGAAATCATATCAAGGATTGTGTAGCTGCCTCCGCGAAAAGGGGATTGGAATCCCAGTGATCAACACCTAGAGCCACATTTAAGCACTTCAAAGAGCTCAGATGTAATAATTCACAAGAGACTGCTCCAGTCTCGATCGCGGCTAAATCCCTTCATCAAGTCTTCATTCAGCAGGTGAAGGACGGAAAAGTTTTTAAACTGCGTGTCTTGAGCTTTATTTTAGCCGTTTTCAGAGTGTTTGTAGAGTCTGATTGTGCGTTCCGGAGCTAACAGGTAAGAACTGAGAACAACCATTAACTGCAAGTTCCTTTTCTACTCCAGCCGGAGTGGTGATATTACATTGATTTCCGAATTTTCTATCTAACTGTACCATGAGAAGATGCTTGAATAAATAACGCTTAACCGATTATTATGTGGCAGAGATGATTGTTTTGTTATCATGGCACTATATATTTCTGATCTCGCGGTTTAAAGTGTGCAATTAATCTTTATAGAATATGGATGAACCCGTTTCAGTTCATAATTTATTTCGTATGAAACATGGAAATTAAAGGAGCGAACACCGCTTCAGCCCAGCGCTGAAGATTGGGGTTTACTCTAGATTTCTGTTTGTGGCAATGATACAGACTAAACGGTGCTAACACAAAGTGTGCAGCTTTATTTAGTTTGTGGTTAGCGACCAGGAACGCGCTTTGCATGGATTCAAATAGAAGCCTCTTCCAAAACTCTGTGTTCGTACCGAGCTCGAGCGATGGGCAAGAGCTGTTCTGGAAAACTAAATGGCACAAACAGAGAGCACATCGGCAAATTAATTTGAAAGTATTAGAGCGGACGTCAGCCGTCAAAACTTATTTTCACTATTTAATCTTGGAGAAAGTGCCTGTACGCGGCTGTTATTAGTCAAGCTCCTAATCAAACTATTGCAAAAGCTCTTCATGTAAACAGATGGTGTGGGGGGCAATTGTTTTTTTCTAATCTCCCTCCTAGGAATGAATGGCTGCATTAAACTAAATTAAAAATATACCATTACCATCACCCTTAGGAAACAGTGTGTCACACTACCTCAATCAGGGAGGGTATTATCGAAGGTTTATGAAATAATCAGTGTATTACACAGATGACGTGGTCAGTATAAAGGGTCTTGAAACATTAACGTTTCCAGCTTCAAACATTAGACCTGGCAGCCGGATTCCTTTCGACGCTTTGACAGAAATATTGCTGCAGTAACCGCCAACCTCACACCAGAAAAGAATAGTTTCAAAGTTAAACTTCACAATAAATCCGAACGATTCTGTGTCGATGAAACTCGAAGGAAAATTGTAATAATTCAGAAATGTACACATGGATGTACAATAAACAAACTGCAAGCTCTAGCTGATTCTGATTGTATATATCTTTTATTCTATACTCATCAGTTATGTGATTGTCTATAGAATGGGTCTCCAACAGAAATGTCAGTTTATGATTTTTGATGCAGCGATAAAGCACTTTGAAACTTTAATGCTGTGGTGGGGTCATAGTTGGCGCCTTTGCTCAATCTCTTGGTTCACAGGCGCACACTCCGAGAATGGGAATCATCCAGTTCCTCATCTAGAATCGTTCGTACAAAGATCAGCACAAACAAGGTTAATTGGTTTCGTAATAAAGAATAATGTTTTGACGCTACAGTAACACGTTGATTAAAACCTTTTCAATCAACATCGACTGTTATTGATATCCAAATGTTAAAACGCAATAATCTAAATCCTTTGTGATTGTCGGTGAATTCGTTCACCTGTATAATAGGGATCTGTAGGATGTATTGTTAAAAGATACTAACAGAACTGGTTCCTGAACTTAGCCATTCAGGGACTGCTAGAAAACGAAATTCAGTGTTTGATTTTTAAATTTTGATCCCTAGATTTGGACTTCTGACCTATTCCCTCCCCCCACCCACCCTCCTCTCTCTCCCCAAGTTTCGGAACCAGGGGTGTCACATTTTCCTAAAAGTGGCGTGATCATGAACGAGTTAACAGCAAACTGGTGCGTTACTTACGCGCAAGAGATTACAGGTTATAAACAACGGGTTTTCAGCTTTATCTACCGTGTAAATCTGCCGGCATTTCGGACAGATTGTATTTGTTTATAATTAAATCGAAACCTTGACCTTTAGCAACCAGAATGTAACTGCCGATGTTACTAAAACAACTTTATTGGTTGAAATGGAAAACTTTCAGGATCGCATTAAACGGTTCCCATTTAAAGTAAATTGTGTCCCAATGAAGTGAGCTATCTCTGCTTTACAATGAGGAACTTTTGCTGGTAACAAATTCTGTGCAAATGAAACTCAAACACACAATATACACGGCGCAAGGTTGAAGCCTGTGTGAACGTTATTAGAGCCAAAACATTAACAACAATCGTTTTCCACATGAAACACTTAAAAGTTCACGTTTTATTCAAGATTCATAGATGACCCTGGAATAAATAAACAGAAATGTTCCTTCCCACAAACAGCAGCTCCACCTGCCTTCAGATTTATGCAGAAAATGCACCGAGAATGATTTTGAGCTCCCACAGAATTCGTTTGCTTTCGGAGTACAAATAACGATCCTTTTTTCAAGGCAACGAAAGCCGTTTCAGAAAAATACCTTCCAAAATACCTGTCATTCATGCAATCAGATTGTGCTGTTCGGGGTAATAAATAAACATCCATAAAACACCAGAGAGTCACTTTCACTAACTGGTGCACAGTATCAGCCCTTTCAAGAGTTCAAACTAAAACTAACTTCAGAGAACATCATTTACAACATGGCCGTTCTGTCGAAGCTTATTAAATATATTTAAAAAAGACATATAGCTCAAATGATAGTTCAAATACCCAATGAAAATAAAACCAAGTATTTGAAATGCAGCACTAGCAAGCTTAAACATTCCGAATTTTATAGATTTTTCTACCAGCTGCTTCACTTTTTACAATTAATGAAAATTACAATCCCAACATCTTTCGGGGGAAAATTTGAACCCGGCGATCAATTTATTAATTTCCAATGAAAGTCTGTCGGTTCTGTCTCTGTTTGAATATAATTCTGTATAACATGATTTAGTTTGAAAATGCAATTCACATGGATAATAATGACGGGTTAACCCCAGACTTTCCGCTCTCACTTCCTGGGATTCGATATTTGAAAACTGATCAATGAACAATTTGAAGCAGATCAGTCTCATAAAGGTGTAAGTAACATAAAGAAAAATAAAGCCAGGATTAATGAGAACCAATAATAACAATCCTGTTCCATTTGCAACAATTTGGTCTTCTCCCTCCATCAGTGTAGAAGTAAGAATTCTTCCTCAATATATGGGATAAAGATTAAATGTCACTGATACAAATAAAACAATTACACTCAGCTTTTTTTTACAAAATACAATTTCATAAAAACAATGATTGCAGCCAAATATGTGGGTGCAAGGCATTGGGATGATTAAATGCTGTCAACATAAAACATTACAACAGTTTACAACCTACATATAACATTATATAATTCAAATGCCATCGCATATATTTTATCAAAATAACAATGAATGTTTTCTAAATGATGTGGAATCACTGTTTGTGCATCTCACTGAAGTACACATTTATCTTCCTTCTTGACAATCTTCCCTTTGTTTTGCTCCAGAGTTCGTTCCAAATGTTCATCTTCTTCTTCTGCTCTATAAACACACATAAATATGCTGCATCAGCAAATTGGTAAACTAATGACATGAGGTAGGTGGGATGGTTTATCTGATGATTACATTGAAAGGTCTATCATCACCGAACTAGAATTCATAAGTCAGAAACAATAAGATTTGACATGATTGGATGATTGGTACACAGTCCATCAGTACAGTCAAACAATGAGAAAAGTTTTAAGTTAGTATGGAAATGGGAGAAGTGGTTTCCTCCTCCTGTGTAATACTGTAACTTACTGTTTTTCCTGTCACCTTCTCCTGGGTATTGTAACTTACTGTTTTTCCTGTCACTTCTCCTGGGTATTGTAACTTGCTGTTTTTCCTGTTACTCCCGCCTATGTAATATTGTAACTTAATGTTTTGCCTGTTACATCCTCATGTGTAATACTGTAACTTGCTGCTTTTCCTGTTATTTCCTATGTACCACTGTAATGTAGTTTTCCCTGTTATCTTCTCCTGTGCAATACTGTAACTTACTGTTTTCCTCTTACTTACTCTTGTGTAATACTGTAATTGTTTTTCCTGTTACCTCATGTGTAACACTGTAACTTACGGTTTTCCCGTTATCTCCTCCTGTATAATGCTGTAACTTACTGTTACTTCCTCCTGTGTAACAGAGTAACCAGCTTTCCGGTTACCTCCTCCTTTGCAATATCATAACTTACTGTTTTCTTATTACCTCCTCCTGTAATATTGTAATTTCATGTTTTTCCTGTAACCTCCTCCTGTGCAATACTGTAACTGTTTTTCCTGTTGCCTCCTCATGTAATAGTGTAACTTACTGTTTTTCCTGTTACCTCCTACTGTGATACTGTAACTTACTGTTATTCCTGTTAATTCTTGTGTACTGTATTTTATGTTTTTCCTGTTGCCTCCTTGTGTAATACTGTAACTTACTGTTTTTCCCGTTGCCTCCTCCTATGTAATACTGTAAGTTATCCCTGTTACTTGTGTACTGTAATTTAATGTTTTCCCTGTTACAGTCTGTGTAATATTAACTGTTTTTCCTGTTACCTCCTCCTGTGTAATACTGTAACTTCCTGTTACTTTTGTAATACTGTAACTTAGTTATTCATGTTACTTGTGTACTGTAATTTGTTTTCCCTGTTACAGCCTCTCGTGTAATAACTGTTTTTCCTGTTACCACCTCCTTTGTAATACTGTAACTTACTGTTGTTCCTGTTACCTCCATGTGTAATACTGTAACTTACTGTTTTTCCTGTTACCTCCTCTTGTGTAAATGTGTAACATTGTTTTTCAAGTTACACTTACTGTTATTCCTGTTACTTGTGTACTGTAATTTAATGTTTTCCCTGTTCCAGCCTGTGCAGTACTGTTTTTCCTGTTACCTCCTATGTAATACTGTAACTTAGTTATTCCTGTTACTTGTGTACTTTAATTTAATGTTTTCCCTGTTACAGCCTGTGTAATATTAACTGTTTTTCCTGTTACTGCCTCCTGTGTAATACTGTAACCGCTTTTCCTGTTACCTCCTCCAGTGTAATGCTGTAACTTCCTGTTTTTCCTGTTACCCCGTGTAATATTGTAACTTCCTGTTGTTCCTGTTACCTCCTTCTGTGTAATACTGTAACTTACTGTTTTTCCTGTTACCCTCTCCTGTGTAATACTGTAACTTACTGTTTTTTCTGTTACCTCCTCCTGTGTAATACTGTAACTTACTGTTTTTCCTGTTACCCTCTCCTGTGTAATACTGTAACTTACTGTTTTTCCTGCGCATCCAAATCGCGGACAAGTGCGTCGCGTTTGTTAACCAGAATAACGAGTTCATCCAGCAGGAGCTGTTCACGTCTTTTTTGTGCTTCTGTTTTCTGCCAGTCTGAAAATAAAGTATAAACTAAATTACTCTCCATGTTTGCTTAGGACTAACTTTCTGCTGAAATTCTCAGTATTACCCGAAACTCCAAATAACAACTGGATTTGTAAATTAGATCGGTTAGTTGGATTTGAAAATTAAAACCAAGTAAAGCAACAAGCATACATCGCCAAATACCTGCAGATGCTGGTCATTTTCATAAATTCGGACTTTCCAGATTCAATTGATTATATCACGAGGTTGACATTCATACAGAACAAAAAAACCTTCTTTCAGCCTTACTATTTTAAAGACACAACATGCTTGTTAGCTAACCCATTCCAGCGACAGGTTGGGGAGAATGAGCGCGGTGCACTGCACATTTTGACTTGATTCGGGGTTTGGTGGTCACAGTGTAGCCCCGGCTCCTGCCTTCAGGTTCTTATGTCAGCAGAAAGTGGCACACACACAGTTAGGGTTAGTCACTTGTTTCTGGTATAAAATACATTGTTTTTTCTTTTGGTATGTGCGGCCGCCACGTTTTAAACCCAAAACACCAAATACATAGCAAGTATACAACCCTCAGAAGGTAAATCAACTGCCTGCCTGTGAATAGAAGGCGCACCGTGTGTAAACGGCAGCAAAACTCCGGAGGGCAGCTGCTACATGCTGAATCACTGACCAGGATTCAATTTGTATTCCAAACCCATACTTTACAATCACTTTAAGAGAGAAATGAATCATCGGGTCAGATGAAATATTGAGAGTATTCTGCATACTTACCATCTTCCCCTACCCGCCAAGAATTAAATACATTATCAAACGTGTGGAACTCTTCTTTGCTGCTTTTATTACATTGTTAGGAAGAAACCCCACAAACTCGAATTTCAGTTAATCCTTAGCAAAAATATTTTTTGAAAAAGTTCAAGATGGATTGGGTAACTTTTTGGTCTAAGGTAAGAGACAGCCGACAGATCTTTAAATAAAAGTGACCATAACATATATTGACTTAAGGTGAAACGGAAAACCAGCATTGAGACAGCTACATCGCGAAGTTCTTAAAGTTGATATCAGTGAGCTAACAAATGCAAACTCACAAAAAAGAATGAATGTTGCAGATTCTGTTCTTTTATAATCATTATAATGGTCCAATTTTAATCCAGATCATTTAAATGTGTGCCTTTTAAAACTCGTCCTTTCTTTTAATGTCTGGAAAGGGTGATTGGTGATTTGCCCAAAGATCGGTGTGTGTGCAGGAGGGGAGGGGTGTGCTTGCTAACTGAAGTTCTGGGGCTGGAGGAGCAGCCTGTACCTGTCAATCAGCAGCCGGCAGCTCCGCCCAGCTCATTAAGAAAGTAAACAATGAAAAAGGGCGAGCAGTTGCTGATTGAGGCAGGGGAAATCGGACACCAGCTTTAAAACCCAAACCCACAAAAGTAACGAAACAAACCCCCTCTCTACTTCCCAAACAGAGTGTGCAATCTACTCGGATTTAGCCCCACCGCCCTAGGCTTTCACGTTAAACTCACACGGCTGTTGCATTCAGATAAATCCCAACAATGCCCATCAACCGTTACCATGTGAATCTTCATAAGCTACACAAGAATGCGCCATTACAAACAGCACCACCCCAACCCCCACCCCATGCAAAATTGGCTGAAGACAACAAACAGGCTCAGCAGCTCTGTACATGCCGGGGCTTTTTCGGCACGAATGTTTTATACTGGATTTACAAGTTCAGAATTTACATACAACGTGTCAGCATCGTTGAGAATCAAGTCGGACACTATCTTGTCCATGTCGATTCACTAAAAAATTTCCGACACTTGAAAACGCATGGGTAAATGAAAGATTGTAACATGGATGAGTAATGCAGAGGCCTGAATTAATGGCCAAGAGACGTGGGTTCAAATCCCGCCATGGCAGCTGGAGGGGTTTAAAATTCAGTCAATAATTTGGAATACAGATTTGTGTGAAAATGGTGACCATGTAACTACCGGATTGTTATAAAACCCATCTCATTCACTGATGTCCTTCAAGGAAGGAAATCTGCAGCCCTTACCTGGTCTGGCCTACACTGTCTCCCCCCACCCCGGAACAGACTGGTAACCCACTCATTTCAGAGCAGTTAGGGATGGGCAATAAATGTTGGCCTTATTTACTGGATATTTAATTCTTTATTTATTCACTATTTACCTCCAGTGAAATGATCAAATAACAATCACTAAACCTCAGCTCTTAGTTCAATGTTGCAACTGAGAAGAAAAATGATGGCAGAGTTGACCTGGAAACTGTAAAAAGTGGAGATGGAGATGCGCAAGAAGATATGGTTAGAATGGCTGCATTTAGGGAGGGCTGAGTAGGAAAGTACCCACACCATAACTGGAAAAGATTAATTGAAGAATAAAGTCAGGTCAAAGAAAAGTCATTTGCAAATTATAACTTCTTGGATCAAGCATGCAATTTGATATATTTTAGTAAGCAAGGTTTCTGTCAATAAATTAATACGCAAGTAGAAAGTTGCAACTATCAGTCCCGATGAATAATTCCTACGTGTAACACTGAGTTATGCTATCGAAAAAAAAACAGATGTGTGAACTTCAATCAAGTTTAGTTACAATGCTCCAAATAGAGGAATTGCCTGCTGACACTTGGGCTGGATTCTCCATTAGTGTGCTGTGACTTGGTTGCAACGCTGATCCATTTTACTGGGTTGGGATCCATTGTACAAGGCTGTCTCTCAGCTGATCATTGGCAAAGAAGAGAATTTTGCTGGTGTAGCAGTGAAACTGTTGATGCAGTGCCTAAGGATTTAAACAGGGCAGAAGAGGGCCCTGTGACAATAGCAAAAAAGTTTCCATGGCCTCTCTGAGATCCTAAAATGGTCAGTGTTGAAAAGCCAGTATGGAAGAGAAAGAAAAAAAAATGTATATAGTGCCTTTCACAAACTCAGGATGTCCCACAGCAGTTTACAGCCAATTCAGTACTTTTCTCTGAGGCTGGGTCAAAATCCTGGAGCTCCCTCCCTAACAGCGCTGTGGGTGTACGTATACCACATGGACTGCAGTGGTTCAAGAAGGCAGCTCACCACCACCTTCTCAAAAGGCAACTCGAGATGGGCAAGAAATGCTGGCCCAGCCAGTGAAGCCCACATCCCATGAAGGAATAAAAAAGTGTATTCATTGTCAATGCAAGCTCCCACTAATAGCAATGTGACAATGACCAGATAGTGTGCTTCTGCAATGTTGACTGGGGGACAAGTATTGGTCAGGACACCAGGGAGACCTCCCATGCTCTGCTTCAGAATAGTGCCATGGGATCTTTTACATCCACATGAAAGAGCAGACGGGGGCTCAGTCTAATGCCTCATTTAGCACTCCCTCAGTACTGCACTAAAGTGTCAGCCTGCATAACATGTTGAAGTATCTGAGGTCGGAATTGAACCCACAACCTGCCGACTGAGTGTTAACACTGAACCATGGTTGTTTTGGCCATTACCAGACCCACCCTCTCCCTAGTGCATTAACTATGGGACCTTACAGTTGCTGTCACAAGGTCCAGTACCAACTTTCTCCTGCAGCTGGAGTTAGTGGAAGCAAGTAAGTCAATATGGCAGCTTACCAGGTGCCACCTACTCACCGGTATTTATGTGCACTGAGCATGGACAAGATGCTAGCAATCAACTCAGTTCTGGGGGGTTGCTGAGGTGGGGGGCGGGGGAGGCAAGGACAGTGAGCTTGGAATGGGAAGGGGATGTTAGGATTTACTATGTGACTTTGTTCCATATTCCATTGTTTCTCAACTGACCGATGGGCCTAATTGTCTAGTGTTACACATTAAAACTATGGGAGTGATGTACTGAAAGGCACAACCAGAGTTTGTGGAACTGTGCCCCAACATAAAATGGTGTCTTAAGAGAGAAAAGGAAATATATTTAAATGAAACATGAAATTATTGTCATACAAGAAAAGAGAATACTGTTGAAGGCTGGAAGTATGGTTCAAATGAGCTACTTACTCGCCTACAAAGCTTGTTAATTAATATTGCTTTATTCCTTGTACATTTAGGGAGAAATTCCAAATTTTAACAGTCACAGGATGCCCTACTGGAGACCTGTTACGTTATAGCTCCCAGCCAGAAGACAGCTGCTCAAACTGACGTATGCTATGGTGTCAGCAGGTGACTCACTGTGTTGATCACGGATTGACATTCTTCCCAGTTTTGAATGCAAACTCCAGAGCTCACCCAGCATTAAAAAATTCTCGGCCAGTTGGACTTGAACTCAGTACAAACACAGTGAAGTGACTCTCTTCTAGTTTGAAGACCCAATACTGAGAATCTCCAGCAGGCTGCACTGTATGTGTTATTTTCCTCAATTGTCGTTAGGAGTTTTATGAAATATATTTCATTTGAGATTGGGTGGTATAGGTTGAAAATGTATTATTGCCCTTTGAGATGATTGCACTGAGGTCATCACATCAAAATACAACAAGTGAGCTTACACAATGATCAGATATATTTATGACTAGAATATTAATTTGGTTAATTAAATATATTCAGTGAAGTAACTGAAATCTCTTCAATGCCTTTTAACTGTTCAGGTATTTATTTCTAAGGTTCCAAAAGCATTTCTCGTAAAAAAATTAATTTATGCCCGAAAAAAGTAAATATTCAAGTTCAGCAACTTGTCAGAATTAAACGTATCTAAATTAGAAATATGCACATAGTCGATGATCAGCCCAGTTTGGTGGCTTTGCTGCAGTCAGCCTCACAAGGAAAATAGGATATTAGCACAAGGCTTGTCATGAGGAAGATGGAGGAACTGGGTAGGAAATCAACATGAAATGTCAATAAGATATTTAACTTTTGGAAATGAATCTGCATGCAGTGTCTGAGTTCAAACAAAATTCAGATCGTATTCTGTTTACAGTATTTGAAGCACCCTCTTTGCCAGGCTTGAAAATACATTTGCATTGGTGCAGAGAGATTTTGCATGATCACAACAAGGACAGAGGTTTGAACCTTTAATTAATAAAAGTTCAAAGAACCAAAGTGCAAATAATGTATCTTCACCACTTTTTGCTTTCTACCTCAGATTTTAACTACATTTTAATGCTCATGGTTTCATTCAGAGGTCATTTTTCTGGTATGAACTGAGGTAATGAATTGTTGTCAGTATTTTTTCTTCATTCTTTCATGGGATGTGGGGGCAGCACTGGCAAGGCTAGCATTTACTGCCCATCCCGAATTGGCCCCGAATTGATTGCTTGCCACACCATTTCGGAGGGCAGTTAAGAGTCAACCACTTCTGCAGTCACATGTAGACCAGACCAGGTAAGGAGGACAGATTAATGAACCAGATGGGTTTTTGCGACAATGAACAATAAATAGTTTCACAGTCACTATTACTGAGACCAGCCTATCAGTTCCAGATTATTGATTGAATGGTGGGATTTGAACCCATGTCCCCAGAATACTATCCTGGGCTTCTGGATTACTAGTCCAGTCACATTACCACTACGCCACCATCTCCCCCCTAAATGGTGTGATCTCTCAATCCATTCACTTCTTTAACTTCTTTAAGTAAATTGAATTTTTATAAAATATGCCATCCTAAATGTAATTAAAATGTCACAGTACATTTCGCAATAACATTGAATACTTTGCTGGTTTGATTCATTGGCATACCGTCACAAAGTGTTATTCCTGATTCTGAGCAACGTTTTGAGGAAGGGATGAGCAGAGGTCAGGGACAAGGGACACTTCAGAAGAGTTATGTATTCATGGATCTCTACTTCAAAAAAATAATGAACCAGATGGTCTTTGCTACCTTTAGCAACAGCCCATTTTTGGGGTGCCAGAAACACACACTAAAGCAGTGTATGCCTCGTGTCAAATTTGTGTTTAAGTTAGATTAGTTCCTTGAAATTACTCAACTTTCAAATTGAAAACATAAATAGATTATACACATTATATTGGGTGTGCATTATATAATAAATACCAAGATCGACCTCAGAGGCCACAATGTTCCAACCAGTTGGTACAACAGTCATAACAATGGTTTAACTATTGCAGAGAATTGCTGCAACTTACTGTGGGGGTAGTGAATCTTTTCATTATATACAGTAAGTTGCAGCAAACTAAGTTCAGTATAAGGTATATATCAGAACAAGAGACGACCATATTAGGGGATTGGAGAACAGTTGCAGAGGCATGCAGATATCCTGGGGCTTGTCCAGAAATGTAAATGGGCGTGGCATTTAACAGGTCCAGTTTTTGTATTTGTAGATGCTGATCTCCTGTTTCATTCTTATTCTCAGCCTGCTCATTCAGCACCCTAACAGGACTGCCAGCCAGCAGACTGCTGTAGACCAAACAACTCAGTGGGGGTTGCCCAGTTAGTGCCCCATCAGCCTACTCTTGATCATCAGTAAAGTAATGGAAGGGATGATCAACAGTGCTATCAAGCAGCACTTGCTTAGCAATAACCTGCTCACTGATGCCCAGTTTGGGTACTATCAGGGCCACTCAGCTCCTAACCTCATTACAACCTTGGTTCAAACATGGACAAAAGAGCTGAACTCCCAAGGTGAGGTGAGAATGACTATCCTTGACATTAAGGCCGCATTTGACTGAGTGTGGCATCAAGGAGCCCGAGCGAAACTGGAGTCAATGGGAGTTGTGGGGAAAACTCTCCAGTGGTTGGAGTCATTCCTAGCACAAAGGAAGATGCTGTGCTTGTTGGAGGTCAATTATCTCAGTTCGAGGAGGTCACTGCAGGAGTTCCTCAGGGTAGTGTCCTCAGCCCAACAATCTTCAGCTGCTTCATCAATGACCTTCCTTCCATCATAAAGTCAGAAGTGGGGATGTTCGCTGATGATTGTATAATGTTCAGCACCATTCACGAATCCTCAGATACTGGAGCAGCCCATGTTCAAATGCAGCAAGAGCTGGACAATATCCAGGCTTGAGCTGACAAGTGGCAAGTAACCTTTCTGCCACACAAGTGCCAGGCAATGATCATCTCCAACAAGACAGAATCTAATCATCACCCCTTGACGTCCAATGGCATTACCATCGCTGAATCCTCCATGATCCACATCCTGGGGATTACCATTGTCCAGGAACTGTACTGGACTAGCCATATAAATACTGTGGCTACAACAGCAGGTCAGAGGCTGAGAATTCTGTGGTGAGTGACTCACCTGACTCCCCAAAGCCTGTCCACCATCTACATGGCACAAGTCAGGAGTGTGATGGAATACTCCCCACTTGCCTGATTAAGTGCAGCTCCCACAACACTCAAGATGCTTGACACCATCCAGGACAAAGCAGTCTGTTTGATTGGCGTCCCATCCACAATCATTCACTCCCTCCACCACCAACGCACAGGGCAGCAGTGTATACATCTACAAGATGCACTGCAGAAATGCTCCTCAGACAGCACCTTCCAAACCCATGACCACTACCATCTAGAAGGACAAGGGCAGCAGACACATAGAAACCCTACCACCTGGAAGTTCCCCTCCAAGCCACACACCATATTGGCTTCGAAATATATCACTGTTCCTTCGATGTCACTGGGTCAAAATCCTGGAACTCCTTTCCTAACAGCACTGGGGTGTACCTACACCACAGGGACTGCAGCTGTTCAAGAAGGCAACTCACAACCACCTTCTCAAGGGCAATTAGGGATGGGCAAAAAAATCCTGGCCTAGCCAGTGAAGCCCACATCCTGTGAATGAATACAAAAAAGGGCCAAGCTGAAGGTGATTCCTCTTGGGGGAATGGGTTGGAGTTAGGTTTGGGGTCTGTTAGTTACCACTGTTTAGGCAGTCAACATTTTGAAAGTGTAGAGTCCAGCCAACTAGACTGGCCAGTAGCTAGAGTTCCTCCAACCCACTTAAAAAAAAAGGCGTCTGTCTCCTTAGGCACAGTGGCCCTCAAGTATCATGCACCTGATGACTGTCCTACTGATGCATAGAGGAAAACCTGCCCTACATATCCAGAGAGTGTGAACAAGTGTGAACAGAGTATTAAGAAGTATTTGGATGTGCACTTGCAATGCCATGGCATACAAGGCTATGGGCCTAGTACTGGAAAACGGCATTAGAATAGTTAGGTACATGTTTGACCGGCGCAGACTCAATGGGCTGAAGGGCCTTTTTCTGTGCTGTAGACCTCAATGGCTCCATGACATTGCTGGAGTGTTTCTTCAAATTTCTCAAGAATCAATCAAAAAGTGCAGACTTTATTAAGAATTTCAAATTGTCATCCGCTGTATTGTCTGAAGAAAATATGCCTTAAGTGATGCGGTGACTGATAATAAGCCAATAAGTTACCATAACTCACTTGAGCAAGATGAACCCAAATTCCTTAAGTAATTTAAAAGCTTTTCCAGTGGTTTCAATTAGTGAGATCAGAAGCTTGCAATGTCAATCATAGTTCAGCATTTATATTCTAGTTCTACTGGTGTTAAATCTATACTGCTTTGTGATGACCCATGTGCTTTGGGAAAACATGTATTTTCTTTCTGTGCGATGTCCCCTTTAAGACTAGGGTCAACTGAGAATATTCTGAAAGAGGGTTAATTGGCCTTGTAACCTGAGGTTGCCATGATGAACATGGTGATGAACAGCTGAATGGCAAAGTGTAAATTGTGAGCTAAATGCAGTGGGGTTGGGTCAGCCTGTGTTTTTTGTTTGGCAGTTCAGAACATACTGACAATTGATGTAAAGAGGAAACAAACAAATTTCTCTCCAAATGAAACAATTTTCTGTTTAGCTGTCTTTGACCAGATCCTGGTGTTTAAGCAGGTCTCTGAGAATAGAACAGAAACTGTGTTACTGTTTGTGTTATACAATTTGACGGAGCAGAGAGCTGAAGTCAGAAAGGCCAATAGATTGTAGATTGGACAAGACCCATTGCCACTGTTTCAGTGTTGCCAGAGCCCACCAGACTATTTAAAGAGATTGGAGAAGGGAGTCTCTGGGGATTCTGTGCCATCAAGAGTATTATGACCAGAGTGAGAGAGGGTTCGAGGATGTGTACCTTGTCAGCGGTAACCCATGTATAGGCACTTTGGATGGAATATGACTTCTGGTGAATGTGATTCAAGGGCCGAAACATGTGGGAAGTGAAAAATTCCAAGTTGGAAAGACTGAGATTACACGTTGTGCCACATTTGTGTGGGAAGTAATGTGAGTGCTTAGAATAAAGGTATGCCTCATGTAGTTACATCAACAATTTAAAGTGAAATTTACCTTTTTATTTAAAATATCCTTTGCCTATTAGTTAATGTTTGAATAAGGTTGATTTGGGTTGGTTTGTTACAGTATAAGTTTTAAAAAGTGAAATCTTGTCCATTGGTTTATTTCCATTGGTGTCATGGGATTAATTTCTTTTAAAAGTTATTGGTTTCTAGAGGATTACATATATGCACCACAAAACTATTCATTGGGTCTGAAAGGTTTTCATTCTACTTTAGTTTTTTGACATTGGCCATACCATTCTTTTCTAATATCCATTTTCTACAGACCACCTGCATAGCACTGCACACTTCATTCAAAACTGCATCAACAGACAGTATACCATTTTATCGTTTTTCCCTTCTCCCATAATACGTTGATTTTAGAATTCTTTGCTTTCAACTCCCTCCCTAGCTTTGCTCCACTCAACCTTGGTGATTTCCTCTAGCCTTATGCCCCCATGTTCATCTTCTACTCTGATAACTAACACTTTCAATGACCTCCTCCACTATGTCTGACTGCTTAGTCATTCTAGTGTGATTCTCTGAAACTTCATGTCAAAAACCTCCTGAAAACTCTTCTCACTGACTGCCTGCCATACTCTCTATTTTCCTTTTCCTTCTCTATGTTCCCTCCTTATTGTAAAGCAGTTTGTGGTGTTTTCTGCAAATGAAGATTGCTGTAGAAATGTATGCTTGTGTTCTCTTTACCTTTCATACTGTTTTGAAAATGAAACTTATTGCTTCCTCCTTCCAATTCTTATCCTTCCCCTTTTTTATCCTGAATGCAGTGATTCAAGCAGAGATGCAGTCCCACAAGCGGTTAGTCCCTCTGATATTTCAGCAAATAAACCATTTTTTGTAAGAGAGTTTAGATAGTGGGCTTTAGGGAGTTATTTGACAGAAGAGAGAGAAAATAACAGCCAAGACTAACTCAATTCTCATCTGATATGCACACTTCCACAAAAATTAGCTACAGGAACCCTAGTTGATTGCTGTCTCCCTAGGCCAAGGATGCTGAGCTTAAATTATAACTACCTCACTGTTATCCTGATTGAGGTTGAAAAATACAGCACAGATCAGACATCAAACTTGAGATCTTTCTGGCCTGTGTGACTCAGTGTCACAACACACACTCCATTTGCACATTAGGCTAGAATGTAAGAACATAAGAAATAGGAGGAGTAGTTCATGTGGTCCCATGAGCCTGCTCCACTATTCATATGATCATAGCTAATCTTCTATCTCAACTTCGCTTTCCTCTCCTACTCCTCCATTTCTTTCGCATCCAACAATCTATTGATTTCTGTCTTGAATTTGTTTTTAATGACATGTGGCGTGTCGGCTAGGCCAGCATCTGTTGCCCATCCCCAATTGCCTTTGAGAAGCCCGCAGTGAGCCGCCTTCTTGAACTGCAGCAGTTCATCTGGTGTAGGTACACCCACAGTGCTGAGTATACTCAATGACTCATTATCCACAGCTCTCTGGGGCAGTGAATTCCAAAGATTCATAATCCGCTGAGTGAAGAAATTTCTCCTTATCTCAGTGCTAAATGATCAACACCTTATCCAGGGATGATGATCCCTAATTCTACATTCACCTGCCAGGGAAAACAGCCTCTCAGCACCTACTTGTTAAGCCCTCTCAGAATTTTATACATTTCACTGATCAATGCTCATTCTTCTAAACTCTAGGGAATATAGGTTCATTTTACACAATCTTTCCTCACAGGACAACGCGTTCCTCCAAGGAATCAGTTCTATTGAAAGGTCATCAACCTGAAATGTTAAACTCTGTTTTTTTCCACAGATGCTGCCTGACCTGCTGAGTATTTCCAGATTTATTTGTTTTTATTTCTCTTTCATAAAACTGTGTTGACTGTGCCTAATCATGTTGTGGTTTTCTAAGTGCCCTGTTACTACATCCCTAATAATAGATTCGAACACTTTTCTTCCCACTGATTCAGGCTAACGGGCCTATACTTCCCCATTTTCTCTCCCCATCTTTCTTGAAGAATGGAGTTACATATTGTTCTAATCCACAAGTGTCACAACTCAGGTAGTTAGGAGGCAAATGCTAGAACTGGAGCCTGGTCTTTATTCATTTTCAAGCTTTTATTTACAGAGACATTTATTAAATATTGTACACCCCCAAACCAACAAACACAAGTGAGTCACCACCTGAAATCAATTAACACCTGACTGATATGTAATTAACACCAGAGACCATGCTTGAATCTAGACAGGAAATCATGGAATATCAAAGCAATACATCCACTATCTCTGCCTCCCACTTCTTTTCAAACCCTAGGATGCAGGCCATCAGGTCCAGCGGTTTTGTCAGCTTTTAGTCCCATTAATTTCTCCAGTGCTTTTCCTGACTAAACTGGAAAGGGTGTGGATGGGGTCTCTGAGCCAAACTCAATTATATAATTCATTGCAAATTGAATTTTGGTTCAAGAGAACAGAAAAACAACAATATAAATCCCATTCATATTTTAAAGGTATTTCATCAAAATAGTCAGATGAAGGGGAAAAAGCCTTCATAATAGCAGGAAGGGAGGGAACAAATTAACAGGCGAGACTGACCACAGCAATTATCACCCGCTGGGAATGGTTGAAGCCTCTCCACTTGCTACATCTCTGCTACACTATGTGCCCATAATCAAAGATCTGTGGTTACTATGCTCCAATTTCTTTGTACAACCAGACTAACAAGCGTGACACTGCAGAGTTTTGTTTAAACAGCTTGATCCATTGGTATCCCAGTTCCACATAGTCTCTTTGAATCTACCCATTCACTGAAACAGTCCATATTACTGAGTCAACTTTTGGTTTCGAAAATTTCCACTGTTTGATTAAGTTCAAGGGCATAATTTCATATTCATACAATGCATATTTGAAATCAGATGTCAGGTAATAATCAAATGAAAGTTGAAACACAGAGGATTCACTCATGAAGGGAATGGACAAAATAGTTAGCAATACTCTCTGACCTATACCTTGAAAAATACCATAATAATAATTCAAATTTTCAATGTGAACAGATTGAGGACACAATATAATTTTATAAGAAGTTCAAGTCATGGTTTTACTACTTTACAGTGGACTTTCCTTTGAAAGTCTGTTAAAATTATAAAGAATAATAAATTTACCTACGAGAAATCAGATAACTAATGTTGGGAACAACTTCAGGCTTTGTGGTAATGGTCCCCTATAATAGGGGATCCAGCCAACATTCACCATCTAAACTTACAGGTGAGAGACAAGGACAATGCACTAGAGTGTGGTTGGCACTCAGAAACATACCACTATGCAAGTCAGTGCCTTCAGTACTGGAGGGGAAGAGGATTAAGGGACAGAACAAAATTGAGTGTAATTGAAACTGAACTCAGCATAAAATTCAGTTGTTGTTGTGAGACAAATACAAGCACACAGGTAGGTAAAGACCAGCTGGTCCATCAAGCCTGCTCCACACCATGGTGGCTGGACCATCATGACTAAACACTTCCTCTATCCCTAGCGCTCTTTCCTGGCATCACCACCCACCCCTTCACCCCTAAGGTAAATGTACCTTATTAAAGTATGTTTCAATCTGAAAATGTTTATGTTAACTTCATATATTTTGGCACTTGCATAATTGGATAGGAGCATCTGGTCTAATCCAGATATTGTTCTACAATATGAATTCATACTTGAAGGCTCATCATTAAATAAAGAGGGATTGGACTGCTATGAAAAACAATTATCAAAAATAGCATATTTTCTAGGAATTTAAAGCTTTTAACTCTAATTTAAACAGAAAAAATAAAATGCCTAACACAAAAAAGCAGATACAAACTGGGCACAATTCTTACATTTTATTCCCTCAAAATAACAAGGGAAATGAATTCACACAATGTATTTATTCAAATAATTATTTTAAAGTTGCTTTTTGATTGATAAGTTAAAACAAACACTAATTAAAAATAAAATATTGTTATAATATTGTAGAATAAAAGTCAGTGGTTGACTATATATACTTTATACTAAAAGTACAAACATATGGATGCTGTACTTTAGAAAATTGTTGTTTTAATGAATTAGACTGTAAATTTCTGAAAATTAACATTTTGTTGTGAACGATGCACTGGGGATTGCAATCTGGTCTTATCTTCAGTCCCAGTCAACTAGCGTTCCAGAAAGAGTGTGCAGCATCATCAGAGCGTCCATTTGATAGGATTCTACTGCTGGACCTAATCAATCTCTGGAATACTGTGGCTGCACCGTGCAACAAAGCTAAAATAGATTTACAAATGGGGTTTTAGGGGGATAAGCTCCTTCACAGGATTACATATTGATTTTAAATATAAAAAAAGCTTATCATATAAACCGTAACTACAAAAATAGTGAACCTATGCATAAATCCTTTTAGAAGAGCTTGCACTTCAAACTACAAACTGAGAGTGAATAAAGCCAGAGTAAGATCCATTTCGTGGGTTAACAATAAAAAACAGAATGTTTTAAAGACTATCCTTAGGCCATGTATAAACAAAACATGAGCAGGTACTCAAGACCAATGACAGGTATTTATTGATGTCCAAATCTGCAAAACATACATTTGACACTGCTGTGATATAATTATGTAGATAATATTACCTTTTCAATTGTGGCAGTTTTCAAACATCCTCCAAATACCATGCTCATTTTTTGTGTTAAAATATTATCAGTAGAATGTTTCAGATCAGAACAAATACAGCATTTAATTTTTATTTCAATCCAGGCACACAAAAATCCTGGCCAGATATTAAATTTGCAATTAAATGAATGCTGCCTGCAAAAACTAATCAACAATTAAACTGCCTACAAGCGCACATACAGGGACCTTTATACAAATTCACTACTTTATGACATACATTACATTAGTTTAACATTAAGCAGTTTAATTAGGAACATACAATTACTTCATATGCATTCACTGACCACATCATGGCCTGCATTACCTTTAAAATTAAGAGGGGAAAAACAATTAATTGTTGAAAGATAATTGTAATGAACTGAGTGTGTACAGGTGGAACAGTAGAGATCTAAGTGTATTATAAAATACCCCATTATGTGCCATATACAATATATGGGGAAAAAAGTCTTTTTTAACTCTGGTGAGTCCAAGTATATTTTTCAGACAAACTCAAGTACTTAACCAGATTACAAAATGGGAAATAAAGAATTTAAGCTGAAATAAGATGAGCAAAACTCTTGGCAAACTGGCTCAATCTTTCATATATTTGATGACGTCTAGTTAGCTCCAGTTAAATGTTTTCTATTGTTACAGAAAGGTATGAGCTTGAATGTCGACAACACATAGCAGTTTCTTTCAGAACTATTATGATATAAACAGAAATTTCAACCTAAAGTCTTCACAGAAGGATGAGACCATACTCCAAATCAAATGCATCCCATGCTGTAATGCATTTTGCAAATGGATCTAATGCTATGAAAGTGATTGGATATCAGATTTAACCTTATTCTATCTACTCTTTCCTTTGTTTGATAGGCCTATTGACCTCATCACAGTTCACAAGCTGAATGGCAATGCATATTTCAGCATGGGCTGTCCAAGTTTCCAACACAGTTTCTTGATTGCTATAGCACATGTAGAATACTGACCTTTCAGAGATTACCGAGCATCCACATAACTGCTTCGTGAAGTGGTCAAGGAGAAACTGTCCACACATAACCAACACAATGGTCAGCAACTGCACAAAAAAGTGCTCACATGCTACTGACATTAATAGGTCAAGAAGAGTTTGATCAACTGCCTTCACATGCTATCAATGAGTCCTGCACAGTTTACTGTCTACTCTACTCTGTCATCAACAGACTAAGAAATCAGCATGCCTGTCTGGAAAACACTGATATGAATGGAACCACTGACTGCACAACTCTTTTTCACTGTCATGACATCAATGGTTACAGCACTATCTGCAGAACTGGAAAACCCCTGGGACTGAAACCGGGAAGACTGATAATTACATATTTGCTACTATGAACGTTATTTATCCCTTTCTATGTAAACATTAGCCAAGATGATATATTCATGACTCTCAAAGCAGCAGAACACTATGGATTATTTTAATGTTCAGCATTGAAAAAAACCCAATTTATTTGGCTTCTATTTGTTAAATAAATTATTTAAAAATGCCTTTGATTCTTTTGGTTAAACTAAAAAGTTTAGCAAGATCAATTATTCAAATTAATAATTTCTTAAATACATGCTCTGGAATATCATTGTCATTTTGATTATGCAGCTTGAGGCAGGATGATTTGAATTGTTATCCCTTAGGAGGTAATAAATTATGTGCCAGTGCATGCACCATCAGTTTTTCTAGGCTAAATCCAGACAGAGATTTGGATCATGTTGTTTATAGCACCCTGATGTTAATCTCTAAATTTCAGTCCAGAAATACAAGAAATGATGTGGGGGGTTTTACTCTTATCTATGATTACAGCGAATAACCCATAATTGTTTATTCTGGATGCTTTGAGCCGAATCTGCTGTAAATTCACAACAAATGCAAATTTCCAGCAACAGTGAAGCTTTACTTGTACTTTTTGTTCCCTTACAAATTACATCACAGGAGAAAAGATGCATTTGACAAATAATCCAAGCTCACTTCTCTAACATTTTGTATTTCTAAACTATTTCTACAACACTATTTCTTGAACAGATTTAGCAGCTGGAATAATTGGTGAATTGTACTTGTCATAACCACTTCAACAAGTTGAACAGTGACCAATTGATTAATCATGTGATTTATTTGTGGGGCAGGGGAGCCACTAACTTGCACCAGTTTCTGATCATACTGTTCTGAGAAAATGCACCTTCTGTGATTTCTGCACACCCCACCCAGAGAACACATTAAAAAATTGTTCCTTTTGGGTTTACAAAACAATATCGTTCTGCACGAGTTAACTCTTAGTAACAGCACATTAACTGGCAAAATGAACAATGAAACAGAGAAATGAACCAATTCCAGTCTAAATGTATGCCAGTGGCAGAATCTGTGAAATAAATTAGAATTGATTTATAATGGCTCAGCCAGCTTATCAGGTGAAGAAAGACATAATTGTGCCCAGTCAAAGGCTAACAAGGTCAATACATAACGGTCAAGTTAATTGGCATTGATTGTAATTGTTTTACTTTGCAGACAAAGTCACAGTCAATACCAGGTGGCATTTACTTGAAAAAGAAAAAAATTTCCAAGATTCCCAAATGCATTTTTCACTCCCACATTATTGCAAGTTTAGAATATTCAGAAGGTAAAAGGAATAGTTAACATGCATATGAACATCTAGAATTTTACAGTTATTCAATGAACTTAATATTATGATTTTAACTATATTTATATGAGTTTTAATTTCTAAATATAGTGCATACAGTTTTTTAAAATCAGGTACTGTGTTTGCAACAAAGAACATTCTTGTGGGCATTTAGCCCAGGAGAATTCATCAGCAGTTAATTTTTCCAAAATATTGAAATCATTGAGGCTTTGAAAAGGAAATACTTTTGAAAAAATAATACATAACCGCTCATCACTTACCTTCTATTGCAAGCATAGCTCGTAATTCTCTATTTAGCAGCTCAAAGCGTCTCTCAAGATCATGTTCTTTTTCCCTAGGCAAGTCAAAAAAGTTCATCAATACAGTAATTAACAAATCATTACTGACTAAAAGCAACCTTTAAGATTCATTGATTACGGGGACTGACTATTGTCTTTTCTCAAACCTTTAATCTACTCCAAATAATTGATACACAAACCTTCATCAATAGTGTTCTAGTTACGGGGGATTTAAAAATAGTGTGATTATCATACAATATATCATTTAAATTGATGTAAATCCTAACTAACTATTTAGAAAAAGGGCAAAATGAGATTTGGCTAGGTACACAGGTACACTTTGGATTTTTCTTGGCTTTAGGTGGGATGGAGTTGTGGAATTGTTTTTAAAGGTCAACCTCATGCAATGGGCTTGCAGGTTTAAACTTGGGAAAAAGAGAAAACAAAATAAGTCAGGGAGCAGTGATTAGGCAATGCCAAGACAGTTTTAAAAAACTGAAAATTGTTGGAGACATGAAAGACTGGGAAGAAACTCACTCATTTTTCGTTCCTGGGAAAAATTAGTTCCAGTGGGAGGTAATGGAGTGAATTTCGATGAGGAGATGGTATAGGATTGAAAGTTCATAGTTTTGAAATAAAGAAAGGGGAAAGTTGAAAAGAGCATTTTAACTTTGTTCAGCACCACGAGAGGGGTATGAGGAGAGCATCCTCAATATGGGGACAGTGTTCATCTTCATCTAAAAATTGAATGAGTTAAGAGTTGTTGCAGGGAAAAGAACTTGAGTATATGTATTGTGTAAATAAATTCCTTTGAGGAAACTTCAGCAACAAAGGAGATTTGGGGTGATTCAACAGAAGAGTGGATGATGAGTGAAAGATGTTACAGATATGAAGAAGGAACAGAGTAAGAGAGTCCTGGGTGCCCTGAATGAATGGAAAAAATGTTGGAGGATAATTCAGAAAATAAAGCTGTTTGTGGGGAAGTTTGATAATTATGAATGCAGCCTTGTGGAAGGCTGATCAGATGTTCTGAGCGAGAGCCCTTGTTAAAATTGTTGGAGATATCCAAGACAATGACAAAAGTTCACCAAAGTGTTAAGAGATTATTTCCAGATGTGCACAATATAAGCATCAAAACTACCAACAGAATTCCAATGCTAAGAACCATAGTGGCAATAATGCATTCAATTAGAATTTAGAAAATTATCAACTTGAGAACATAAGAAATAGGAGGAGTAGACTATATGGCCCCTCAAGCCTGCTCCACCAATGAATATGATCATGGCTGATCATTTGCCTCAACTCCACATTCCTGCTCACTCCCCATATCCCTTGATTATGGACAAAGGATAACTTGAGAATGGCAATTTTCACAACTTTAGAAAGAACTAAGGGATAAGATAGTGTAATTATGATACTTAGCAAACCAGAGGTCTGGTTAAAATCTTAAATAGCTTAGTAATAGAAGTGATTATAATAAATGTATTAATTTATGGACTATTGCTAGGAAAATACATAAAAGCTGCTGCTTCATTTAACAAAAGACCCCAACTGCTTCACAAATATCCTTTAGGACTAGCATGCATATGACTTCAGTCTCATACTATGTGATTGACTCCTAATATCTTCCATCCTCCTGATTTTACACATACTTTCTGATCCCATGCCCCAGCCAATCCAGTCTCTTTGTTTACCCCGATGCATTGCCAGCCAATGACACATTATTCCCAAATTACCTGCTTTCTTGCAGGGTACAGCCCTCCCTATACATGACTTCATTTGGAGGAATGCATCAGCCTCTTGATTTACTGAAATCTGTCTTGCCAAGATTGACCCTTGCTGTGACATTATACCATGTCCCACATAAACCATCACCTTGCTCAAGTAGCACTTATCTGCAAATTGCACTTTGACCTTAATTCTTTACCACATTTAAACACTTTAGTCATCGCCGGTCCTTTCATGTCCTGCTTACCTGACTGCCCCAGACAGACAGATGCCTTGCTAGTGAAATCTCCTACCTCCTTTCTGCCTCCTGTCCTTGCACCAAGGTGCTCTTATCTTTGGGGATTTCAACTTGCATTTTATTCACCTTCCTGATCTCCCCTATCATCAATGCCCACACAAATGGCCTGCCTTTAGGACTTGCAGTATGTAGGGTCTTGGTACCAACATCCTCCCCAATCTTTTTTAGATTTCTTTTCTCCTACTTATCCCAATGCTTCTACAAACCTCTCCACTTTCATTTTTCTTCCTCTGGGAAAAAAATTACACATCAACTCTTTCACAATTGTTACCCAAATCTCACCTCAACTCTGGTCTACCTATTATGATACAGGCATCTTCATTGATCTGAAAAATATCAAATTCCCCCTTTATTCCCATTAGTTCTGTTTCCCATATCCACCACCTTCATTAGTGGAAAAAACAGTCCACAGCCCATCACCTTAAGCACACCTAGAAACTAACTGCTCTGGTTAGTCAATACATCAGCTGTGAGAAAATCAAGACAATGATGGCTGGATGGTAACAAGGCCCTCCCATCACCATCAGGCAACTCCAGGGAGGGTGATGTAGAGATTGACACCCATACAAGAATTGGCAAAGCAACATCAGTCTTTGAGTGGCTCCACATAGTCTGGGCATTCAACATCATCAACATGACCATGAAGCTGCAAATCTAACATGTCCATAAGCAATCTATGCCAGCCAGACATAGAAGAGAACAGCAAAGGTGTCAGCAGCATCTTGTCAAGGGCAATTAGGGATGGGCATTAAATGCTGGCCTAGCCAGCAGCGCCCACATCCCATAAATGAATATAATGTTTTGAGTTCAATATAACTCTTCTGCAAATCTGTTTCTCTCTCCACAGATGCTGCCAGACTTGCTGAGTTTTTCCAACACTTTGTTTTTATTTCAGATCACCAGCATCTGCAATATTTTGCTTTTATAAAGGTATCACATTGGATGTCTTTCACCAGTGCTGCCTACGTAAGATCCTGGCCATCACATGGAGAGACAGCATCACCAAAGGAGTGCTACAGAGGGCTGGTCAGAAGCACCCATGGGACGTTGCGACAGAGACACGACTGAGGCTGGCAGGGCACCTATTTCACCTCCCGGATGTTTGTCCCACCAGAATGGACACCACTAGATGGAAGAAGACAACCGGGCTGGCCAAAGAAAACTTGGCAAAGTACATTTAAGGAATACCTTCAAAGGCAGGACACCACTTGGAAGGGAGCAAAAGAGGCTGTGGTGGACTAGGGCCAGTGGCAGAATCTTGCTGCCCATTGTCCCACACAGGACCAGAGGATCCAAGCATAAGAAAGAAAATCTCTGGTTGTCCACTGTCAAATGTGGCATGGCTGTGTCATAAGCTAGTCCCTCCTGTTTTACATACGGGCACACATCAATAAATTTCCTCTAACCCTCCCCACTCTACTCTCAGTCCTCACTTTGGACGTCAAACACAAAGATTTAATTCATGGCTTTCTGTCCCAAAACAAGATCATCCATTCTGCTGCCTCTCTGCTTCAGTAACTCCTCTACTTTCCATTCCACCTCCTCCTGCCTTGTTCCATTTATCATCCACCTCCCCTCCAGACTTTACAAGCCATCTCTCAATCATGAAGTCCACCAGCTGCTTCCTCAAATGCTTCCCGGCCAAACTTGCTGCCCTTAGCTTTATACTCGTTAATGTCATCACTTGCTGCTATATTCCAGCATGATTCCTGCATCTTTCAAAACTGCCATCGCCATTCTTTATCTCTAAAACCTTGGATCCTCCATTATCTCCAAATATGGCTCATCTCCAATATTCCTCAAAAGGATTATGGTCTTGCAATTAATACTCCCATTATTCCTAGTTTGTTATTCTGTCCTGCCCACAGCACTGTAGCCATGTAAATAGTATCCTGAGCATGCAAATGGGAATGTAGCTCACTGATCCTACTCTACTACCTTTCAATAAATCATCCTTTTCAATTTGTCTCTCTTCCACAGACTGCCTTTGTTTCACTGCACTCACTCCTACTCATGGCTAACATATCACCTCCAACTTATTCTCCTCCTATGTCTTTATGGTCACCTCTGAAAACCCCTAGGGCTCCATCCTTGGCCCTTCCTCCTCTTCATTTGTATATTGTACTGTGGCAGTGTTATTAAGAAGTATGGGATCAGATTCCAAATGAATGTTGATGATCCTCAGAGCTATTCTGCATCTGCCATTGACCACCCCCCAAAGTCACCACTACTATCTGCAACCTCTTTTTTTTCTAACAGGAAAACCTGGATGAACTGAAACTTTCCGAAGTAGCATTGCCCCTATCGTACCTCAATATTCACATCCCTGAAAACACACTTTGCTCCTTTAATACCTCCTCTACTTCTTGTCTGGGATCCCTCTGTTCAATTCTTCAGCCATCATATGCATGCTGTCTGGAACTCTTTTTCCTTGGCATCTCTCCCACATCACCTTCTTCCTCAAGGTTTCTTCTCTTCCACTATATTTTGCAACTCCAACCATCTACTTCTCTTTCCTGTCTGCTTCATGGCCCCTCTTTGTCCATCAGCTAGAAAAGCACTTTGAGAATGTTTCCTTTGGACATGAGGAGCACTATAGAAATGCAATCTTTCCATGTCCTTTATATATCTTCATCAAAATACATCAAGAACATATTTCAACCAAAACCCAATTTCACATATTTTTCAAACAGTGTGAAATTGGGTGTTCGTAGAAATCTTAAAATAGTTCAGATTGATTTTAACAGTAACAGGAACGAATGTTGTAGATTTATTATGTACCGTATTATTAAGTTTCTCTAGTCAATAAATACTATTTCTGAATTTCAAAAAAATCATTCTGATCAAGTAATTTTTAACAACAAAGGAAAATAAAGTTTGTGTAAATAAAGTAAATGAATAGGAAGGGACAGAGCATGTGAACTTACGAGTGCACCAGCAGATAAGGCCAGAGATTGCAAGGGTACGAAGACAGAATTGAAGGTTCTGTATCTGAATGTACGTAGCAATCACAACAAAACGGATGAATTGATAACACAAATAGAAATAAATATGCATGACCTAATAGCCATTTCAGAGACATGGTTGCAAGGTGAGCAAGGCTGGGACCTAAATATTCAGGATATTTGACATTTTGGAAGGACAAGAAGCTAGGAAAAAGTGGTGGGGTAGCTCTGTTAATTAAGGATAACATTAATACAGTAGTGACATATGACCTTAGTTTAGAAGATCAAGATGTAGAATCAGTTTGGGTAGAGATAAGAAACAGCAAAGATAAGTAGTCACTTGGGGGAGTAGTTTATAGGCCCCCTAACATAGCTACACTGTGGAACAGAGTGTGCAGTAAGAAACAATGGGGGCTTTTAAAAAAAGTACTGCAATAATCATGAGTCATTTTAATCTACATAGAAATTGGATGAATCAGATTGGGAAGGGTAGCCTGGAAGAATTCATAGTATGTAGTCGAAACAATTTCTTAGAACAATACATTCTAGTGCCAACCAGAGTACAGGGTATTTTAAAACAAAAACAGAATTACCTGGAAAAACTCAGCAGGTCTGGCAGCATCGGCAGAGAAGAAAAGAGTTGACGTTTCGAGTCCTCATGCCCCTTCAACAGAACTAGGTGAATCCAAGGAAGGGGTGAAATATAAGCTGGTTTAAGGTGTGTGTGTGTGTGTTGGCGGGGGGTTTGGGTGGGGGGAGAGAAGTGGAGGGGGGTGGTGTGGTTGTAGGGACAATCAAGCAGTGATAGAAGCAGATCATCAAAAGATGTCACAGACAAAAGAACACATAGGTGTTGAAGTTGGTGATATTATCTAAACGAATGTGCTAATTAAGAATGGATGGTAGGGCACTCAAGGTATAGCTCTAGCGGGAGTGGGGGGAGCAGAAAAGATTTAAAAATATTTAAAAATAATGGAAATAGGTGGGAAAAGAAAAATCTATATAATTTATTGGAAAAAACAAAAGGAAGGGGGAAGAAACAGAAAGGGGGTGGGGATGGAGGAGGGAGTTCAGGACCTAAAGTTGTTGAATTCATACTCTGGGACATCCTGGTCCACTCCTCTATCACCCCCTATGCCTCAACCCCCACCTATGGCACCACCCCATGCCCACGCAAAAGATGTAACACCTGCCCCTTCACTTCCTCTCTCCTCACCATCCAAGGGCCCAAACACACCTTTCAAGTGAAGCAGCATTTCACTTGCATTTCCCCCAACTTAGTCTACTGTATTCGTTACTCCCAATGTGGTCTCCTCTACATTGGAGAGACCAAACGTAAACTGGGCAACCGCTTTGCAGAACACCTGCGGTCTGTCCGCAAGAATGACCCAAACCTCCCTGTCGCTTGCCATTTTAACACTCCACCCTGCTCTCTTGCCCACATGTCTGTCCTTGGCTTGCTGCATTGTTCCAGTGAAGCCCAACGCAAACTGGAGGAACAACACCTCATCTTCCGACTAGGCACTTTACAGCCTTCCGGACTGAATATTGAATTCAACAACTTTAGGTCCTGAGCTCCCTCCTCCATCCCCACCCCCTTTCTGTTTCTTCCCCCTTCCTTTTGTTTTTTCCAATAAATTATATAGATTTTTCTTTTCCCACCTATTTCCATTATTTTTAAATATTTTTAAATCTTTTCTGCTCCCCCCACCCCCACTAGAGCTATACCTTGAATGCCCTACCATCCATTCTTAATTAGCACATTCGTTTAGATAATATCACCAACTTCAACACCTACGTGTTCTTTTGTCTGTGACATCTTTTGATGATCTGCTTCTATCACTGCTTGATTGTCCGTACAACCACACCACTCCCCCTCCACTTCTCTACCCCCATCCAAACCCCCCCACCCCCCACACACCTTAAACCAGCTTATATTTCACCCCTTCCTTGGATTCACCTAGTTCTGTTGAAGGGTCACGAGGGCTCGAAACGTCAACTCTTTTCTTCTCCGCCAATGCTGCCAGACCTGCTGAGTTTTTCCAGGTAATTCTGTTTTTGTTTTGGATTTCCAGCATCCGCAGTTTTTTGTTTTTATCATTATTTTATGGCAGGGTATTTTAGACCTGTTAATGTGCAATGGGCAGGATTAATTAGTGACCTCAATAGTAAAGGAGCTATTCCTAGACAGACATGATAGAATTTCGCATTCAGTTTGAGGGTGGGAAGTGTGGGTCTAAGACTATTGTCTTACATTGAATAAAGGCAATTACAAGGGTATGAAGATAGAATTGGCTAAAGTGAACTGGGAAAATAGGTTAAAAAGTAGGACAGCAGAGGAGCAGTGGTAGGCCCTTAAGGAAATACTTCATAACTCTCAGTAAAAATATATTCCATTATGAAAGAAAAACTGTGAGAAGGATACATCATCTGTGTAACTAAGCAAGTTAAGGATAGCATCAAATTGAAAGAAAAAGTGAACAATACTGCAAAGTTTAGAGGTTAGACAGAAGATTGGACAGATTTTAGAAACCAGCAAAGAATGACAAACAAAATAAGGAGGGAGAAATTAGAGTATGAGAGAAAGCTTGCAGAAAGAGAAAAAAACAGATAGTATGAGTACAAGTATTTAAGAAGGAAAAGTGAGTGTTGGTGTGTTAGAGGGTGAGAATGAAGAATTAATAATGGGAAACAAGGAAATGACAGGAGCATTGAATAGGTATTTTGTGTCTGTTTTCACTTTAGAAGACAAATAACATCCCAAATACATGAAAATCAGGAGGTAATAGGGAGGGGGAACTTAAATCACAATTGCTAAGGAAAAGGTACTAGTAAAACTATTAGAACTAAAGGTTGACAAGTCCTCAGGACCTGCTGGCTAGCATTCTAGGGTCTTAAAAGAAGTGGCTGCAGACATAGTGAAACCATTAGTTGTGATCTTCCAAAATTGCCCAGATTCTGGAAAGGTCCCAGCGGATTGGAAATTCGCAAATGTGACACCTCTATTCAAGAAAGAAGGGAGACAGAAAGCAGCCTTTCAGAAAAAAAATAGACTAGTTAGCCCAACATCTGCCATGGGGAAATGATAGAATCTATTATTAAGGAGGGAATAGGAAATTTAGAAAATCATAATATAATCAGGCAGTCAACATGGTTTTGTGAAAGGGAAATCATGTTTGACTAATTTATTAGAATTTTTTGAGGAAGTAACAAGCATGGTGGACAAAGGGGAACCAAATATGTGTGTACTTGGATTTCCAAAAGTCATTCGATATGGTACCATGTCAAACATTACTTCACAAAATAAGAGCTCATGGTGTAGGGAGTAACGTATTAGCATGGGTGAAGGATTGGTTAGCTAACAGAGAGTATGGGTAAATGGGCCCTTTTCTGGGTTGGCAAGCTGTAACTAGTGGAGTGCCACAGGGATCAGTGCTGAGGCCTCAACTATTTACAATCTGTATCAATGACTTAGGTGAAGGGGCTGAATGTATGGTAGCTAAATTTGCTGATGACACAAAGGTAGGAAACAAGTTGTCACAGGGGCATAAAGACGCTAAAAGAGGTTTAGATAGGTTAATATAGTGAGTAAAAATTTGGAAGCTGGGGTATAATGTGGAAAGTGTGAACTTGTTCTCTTTGGCAGGAAGAATAGAAAATCAGTATGCTATTTAAATGGAGAGAGATTGCAGAATTTTACGGTACAAAGGGATCTGGGTATCCTGGAACATGAATCACAAAAAATTAGTATGTAGATACAGCAAATGATTAGGAAGGCAAATGGAATGTTGTCGTTTATAACAAGGGGAATCTAGTATAAAGGCAGAGAAGTGTTGTTACAGCTGTGCAGGGCCTTAGTGATACATCTGGAGTACTGTGTACAGTTTGGTCTCCTTACTTAAACAATATAATTGTATTAGAAGCAGTTCAGAGAAGGTTTACTAGACTGATTCCTGGGATGAAGGGGGTTATTTTATGAGGAAAAGTTAAGCAGGCTGGACCTGTACCCATTAGAGTTTAGGGGAATGAGAAGTGAAATTATTAAAACAGAGGCCTGTAACTTCTGACTAGTGTTGGAAAGTGCTGGCCTGCAGGAATTAGAAGAAATAAATACCTACTTACTTGCCCTTGAAAATTATGATGACACTTCCATTTGCAGGAGCTGCTTGGGGCCAGCATTGAAAAGCTCCTCACAGACGCTGGCGAAGTGCAGCTCCAGTGGATTCACGGAGGCAACACGCCCTTTTTACAGCACTTTCTGCTGTAAAGCAGGAAAGTTTAAAGGGTCAGGGAAATTGACAGGTCGAGGAAGATGTGGATAGGGTTTGGCGGTTGGCGGTATCTGGGGGTTTTTGTGGGGGATCCGTGTCAGAGGTCTGGGGGGGTGGGGGTGGAGGCCAGTTGAAGGTCTGGCCGGAGTGGAGATGTTGGGGGTGATGGGGGTTCAGAAGTCCATGGTGGTGGGAGGGGGGGGGTCCGAGGTCCTGGGGGTGGGAGTTGTCGGAGGTCCGGGGGTGGGGGTTGACGGAGGTCCGGGGGTGGGGGTTGGAGGAGGTCCGGGGATCGGGGGTTGTCGGAGGTCCGGGGGTGGGGGTTGACGGAGGTCCGGGGGTGGGGGTTTTCGGAGGTCCGGGGGTGGGGGTTGTCGGAGGTCCGGGGGTGGGGGTTGTCGGAGGTCCGGGGGGGGTGGGGGGGGCAGGCTGGAGTCCCAGGGGGTTGGTCTGGGTCTTTGTAATAGTTACTCTAAAGTTAGAAGAGTTTTTAATTCTTCTAATTTTTTCAGAGTAACTATTGGTATAACTCTGGCAGAACCACCTGAAGTTTGCGATTTAGACTGCTTTTTTTGGATGATTCCCAGCACAGCGCAACTGTCCAGAGGAAATGTGCACTTCTGGGCAACTGCCGTGCAAACCCTTACCTGGGAACTTCCCAGAAGGATTCCCCAGCACTTCTTTGGGGTACTCTCCAAATCTGACGCTGGGGAGCTTGGAAGTTATAGGCCATAAGATCCGGAGGGGGCTTGACAGGGTGGATGCTGGGAGGGTGCCTTCTCTTGTGGGAAGTCTAGGGGACACAGTTTGAAAATTAGAGGTCCCCCATTTAAGACTGAGAGGAGAAGAATTTTTTTCTCTCAAGAAGGTTAGTCTGTAGAACTCTCTTCCCCAAAGAGCAGTGGAGACTGGCTGGAATATATTTAAGGCTGAGTTAGATAGATTTGTGATCAACAAGAGAGTCAAGGGTTATGGGGAAAGACAGTAGTATAGTGGTAATGTCACTGGACTAGTAATCCAGAGGCCCAGGGAAATGCCCTGTGGCCCAGATGCCGTGGTGGGATTTGAACCCAATCAATAAATCTGGCAAATAAAAGTAGTCTCAGTGACCATGACATCTATCATCGATTGTTGTAATGCCCTTTAGGGAAGGAAATCTGCCCTTCTAACCTTGTCTGGTCCACGTGCGACTCCAGACCCACAGCAATTTGGTTGACTCTTAACTGCCCACTGCAATGGCCTATCGAGTCACTCAGTCAAAGGGATGGGCAACAAATGTTGGCCTTGCCAGTGACGCCCACATCCCATGAAAGAAGAAAAAAAAAAGACAGGAAATTGGAGTTGAAGACACAATCAGATCAATCATAATCTTGTCGAATGGTGGAACAGGCTTGAGGGGCTGAATTGCCTACTCCTGATCCTAATTCTTGTGCTCTTCAATATATAAATGTTACTGTACATTTACAATGACAAGTTACATTGGTTACTAGTTTAGTTTTCTTTGCACTTACAGAAGCGAAAGTTGGTTCTGTCGTCGTATCAGGGCATTCTTCTTATTCACCAACACAAACCACTCCTGCATCATAGCTTCTTCTGCCTCTTTATTGTTTCCTGGAAAATAGAGGAACAGCATTATACAAAGGTTTAAATCAGGGACAACCCAACAGCCAGCCAGCTGTGAATGAAAGTTTACCAAACAAGATGTCACAGCAATCGTATTTCAACAAATTAACTGCAGAATTATGATTGTACAGAGTTTTTGATTTTCAGGGTATTATTCAAAGCTTATAGGCATGACTAGTTGACCTCTACTATCATTTCCATTCAAACAGGTTTCACCTCATTGTCATCCTTTTATATTCATCTGTTGTGAGCCACACTACACTGCTCACTGAGCACCTTTGGATAGCAAAGCAGCATGTTCTAGCTAGTGGATATTTCCATTGTTGACAAGGTACCTTGGCTGCTTAAAGAAAGTTCGCTTTGGCAACTGGATCTCTGTTTACGTTTTGCTCCAGATGTTCTGTACAGGAGTCTAGACCAGACCTACAGCTGGTATTTGAGCTTTCCTTCCAATCGTGAATAAAAGTCCCCAAACTATAACGTTAGCCGATGCTTTCCTTTTTTGGTTCTTTATTCCACCCCCACTGATGGTCTTCCTTCTTCTGTCTTCCCTTCCTCAAGGTTTGTGCTCCCAGCTGCTGTGTGATTTTATTGCAGCTTCATTGTTCTCAGATACATCACCCAAGCAGCCATTATTTATATGGAACTTTGACATGCCAATGGGTTGTTTGGCCACACTGATGCACAGCATGGCAAAGCATAATCCTGTACTCATCAGATATCAATACATGTACTTCTATCACAATCACAGAATTATTACGTACAGAAGGCGGCCATTCAGCCCACCAGCTCTCTGAATGAGCAACTCATCTAGTACCATTCCCCTGCCTTCTCCCGTAACCCTGCACATTCTTCCTTTTCATATAAGAATCTAGTTCCCTTTCCCAATTGAACCCACCTCCCACCACACTCTCAGGCACTGCATTCCAGATCTTAACCACTCACTGTGTGAAAAAGTTTGCCTCATGTTGCTTCTTTTGCCAATTATTTTAAAACTGTGCCATCTGGTTCTCGATCGTTTCATGAGTGAGAACAGTTTCTCCTTATGTACTCTGTCCAGACTCCTCAGGCTGAATTTTCCCCCTATTGGGGGGGAAGTTGATGGGCAGGCGCACTTCCAACTGCGCCCCCAATTGGAGGCGCGGTGCCATTTTACGTGGGCGGGCCAATTAAGGCCCGCCCAGTGTGACATCTGCACAGAAGCGCTCTGCGCTTCCTGTGTGGGCGGGGGAAGCCCAAAATCAGGAGTGTGCACTTCCGTGCATGCGCATGAAAGAGCGCACTCATCTCCCTGAGGCTAATGCAGCCTCAGGGAGATCGGCTGTAAATGTTAAAAAGATCAAAATAGAAAAATAAAATTTCCCTAACATGTCCCCTCATGTGACAATGTCACAAGTTGGGACATGTTCATAATTACCAAAAAAACTTCATTAAAATTTTTAAACCTCTACAGGAAATCTCATCCCGCCCGTGGATGAGGTTTCATGTTTTTTCCAGTTCCCGCTGGGGCTCCTGGCCTGCCCGCCAACCTTAAGGTTGGACGGGCAGGTCCACTAATTACTTTAATTGACCGTCAATGGCCTCAATTGGCCATTGACAGGTCAGCAGGTGCACAGCTGATTTTGCTGCTCCCCCGCTTTCCTGAAAATTTAAAAGGGGCGCAATGACGTCGGGAGTTCCGCCTGACGTCACCACGCGTTATTTTATGCGTCAGCGAGTGGGCCCCCACCCCCGCTCACCGAAGGTAAAATCCTGACCCTCATGATTTTGAATGTCTATATCAAATCTCCTCTCAGCCTTCTCTTCTCCAAGAAAAACAGTCCCAGCTTCTCCAATCTAAGTTCATACTGAAGTTCCTCATCCCTGGAACCAATCTCATGAATCTTTTCTGCACTCTCTCCAAAGCTTTGACAGCTTTCCATATGTGCAGCACCCAGAATTGCTTGTAATGTTCCAGCTGAGGCCAAACTAGTGTCTGAAACAAGTTCAACATAAGTTCCTTGCTCTTGAACTCTCTGCCCCATTAATAAAGCCTAGGATACTGTATGTTTTATTAACCGCGCTAGCAACCTGAGCTGCTGAGTATCTTGCGGTAGTTGCTGGCCAATTATCCCTTTTACAACCTAGAGGCAATAAGGGCCAATGCAGTTGTACTAATAAAGTTCCAGGTAGGAGAAGCCAGCTAAAAATCGGTCTTTGGTGAATATTTCTCTCCTTAAAGCGTTATTGATACAACTGTATAACAGAAGTTTTCCCAACACTACATAAAAGCAAAATACTGTGATGTTGGAAATCTGAAATAAAAACAGAAAATGCTGCAATACTCAGCAGATCTGACATCATCTGTCGAGAGAGGTGGGGAGGCAATGGCGCATTGGTATTGCCGCTGGACTAGTAATCCGGACACAATCCCAGGGTAATGCTCTGAAGACCCGGTTCGAATCCTGCCACAGCAGATGGTGGAATTTAAATTCAATAAAAATCTGGAATTAAAAAAAGTCTAATGGTGACCATGAAACCATTGTTGATTGTTGCTCACTAATGTCCTTCAGGGAAGGAAATCTGCCTTCCTTACCTGGTCTGGCCTACATGCGACGCCATACCCAAAGCAATGTGGTTGACTCTTAAATGCCCTCTCAACTAGGGATGGGTAATAAATGCTGGCCAGCGATGCCCACATCCCATGAATGAATAAAAAAAAGATTCAGAGTTAATAACCTGTGCAGCTTTTACCAATCTGGAGGATTAAGTAAATCAGAAATGAAGGAGAAAGTGACAAAGGGCACCTGGCACGTGGCAAGTTGACCAAACAGTGACTCAAATTCTTGATGCTCCCAGCCTCTTTCCAACATGAGAACATTATTCATGTATATCAAAATGCAGAGATATATGGGCAACAAGAAGTTAATTAAACAGATAATCTTGACTCATTGAAGTTGGACACACAGAAGGGAAAATCCAAAAATCATTTGAGAAAAAGCAATTAATATTACTTTTTTTGGTTGATTTTAAACTTTGCCTGTGCAAATACCGCTGTACATCTGGAAGCCATGATTTATCTTATTTTGGAATCAGTAAAGTTTCCCACTGATGTTACTGTAAATTTTACATTCTCAGATAAAGTAACACTTTCCTACTATTCAAGGATTAAACAAATTTGCTAATACTCCACAATATGTTACAACCTGGGTGGGAGGAGTGCGCAAATTATCAAGCCCCACAACTCCACCAGGCGTACCATTAATTTAAATGTTTAATTTTCTCACCAAAATGGCCAATTGTTTACCTATACCTCTAGTACCCAGGAGAAAAGAGACTGACCAGGCTTCTTTCAAAATCTCAGAATGATTAATTTATTTTCAAACATAATTTCTTTTAACAAGCTGCAAGTACTGGTCAACACACAATTGTAATCGGGAAGTATAACAATCTATCTCTTCCTAAAGATTTCCCCCAGCAGCCACACAGACAAACAAAGGACAGATAGAAACTGAAAATGCTGGAAAAACTCTGCTCTGATGAAGAGTCACACCCTGTCTTTCTCTCCCCAGATGCTGTTAGGCCTGCTGAGTTTTTCCAGCATTTTCTGTTTTTGTTTCAGATTTTTTTTCACCCAGAGGGTGGTGGAAATCTGGAACTCACTGCCTGAAAGAGTGGTAGAGGCAGAAACACTCATAACATTTAAGAAGTATTTGGATGTGCACTTGTGATGCCATGGCATACAAGGCTATGGGCCTAGTGCTGGAAAATGGGATTAGAATAGCTGGGTGCTTGTTTGACCAGTGCAGACTCGATGGGCCGAAGGGCCATTTTCTGTGTTGTAGACCTCTTTGACTCCATGATTTCCAGCATCTGCAGTATTTTGCTTTTATCTTTTGCCAAATAGATAGGGCAGAATATTGCTGTCTGCTTGCGGGAGCAGGCCTGAGATGCTGACGTGTAATATAATATGCGATGATGTCAGGCATGCATCCCAACATCATTGCGATATTTTGTGCAACGGGCACATGCTGGAGACGGCTGCATGCCTGCTGAACTGTCAATGGCCTATTAAGGCCATTGAAAAAGCAATTAAAGTTGTTAACCATGCTGCCTGTCCAGCCTTAAGGTGGCGGGCAGGCAAAGAGCCCAAGCAGTCTTCACGTTTTTCAGGAAGCCTCATCCACAGGCGGGATGAGGTTTCCTGAAGCTTGTATAAAATAATTAATTAAATTTTGCAAAATTCACAAACATGTCCCAGCTCTGTGACACCGTCACATGATGGGACATGTTTAAATATTTTTTTAACTTCCTTTATCAAAAAGCTTTATCAACTTAATCTCCATGAGGCAGCCCCCACTCTCCCTCCTCCCCCAACCCGCACAGGTAGCGCTGACTGCTACAGAATGCATATTACACTGGGCGGGCCCTAACTGGCAGCTCCTGCCCAGCACCCCCCCCCGACATAAGTAAGATTCAGCCCATAGAGTCTCTCTGTAGAGTTGGGCTTTGGATGATGGATGTTATAAAATAAAGGATAAAGTCTGCAGGGTCTCGACACTGTCGACCTGGAGTTCTCTCATGTGAAGACAAGCCACTGGTCCCAGTGGATGCCTGGAAATCCTCGCCAACTGGTTTCAGCTTTCCAGGTCCAAATGCAGACTAGTTACACTCAGATGAGGGTTCTCTGGCTACAGGTTGTTAGCCACGCACAATTTTAGGCAAGGTAGAGAGAGGGAGCCAGTCAAGGTAGCCTTCCTTTCTCAGCTTGTCCTCCAACAATACTGCCTTCAAAACAAGCAGGTTTACAACTTAAGTTTTTGTTTCCTCTCTTCCATGTGATTGCCTTTGTTTCCCAGCTTCATTAATTAAATTTCTTTGCAGTTCAACACAAACAAACAACTCCTTCTCAAGTACCATTTAGATCAGGTGATTTCTTTTTCTGCATTTTTACAGTTCCTGTGAGGTGAACTTATGGCCTTTTAAAAAAAATCCCAGGTTAGCATCCACTTGTACAGATCATGCCAAATGCCTCCATTTTGTTCAAGAAAACTTCAGTCTTGAGAGATATGATTCTAACAATATAACATTTAATTTTTCCAGCCCACAAACAGTAAAATGGATGCTGACATTCATCAGCATGGAAGTCTACCAGCTGCATCAGCACTCAGTGATTTGCACTGTGATTCAAGAAGGCAGCTCGCCACCACCTTCTCAAGGGCAATTAGGGATGGGCAATAAATGTAGGCCTCACCAGCGAACCCCACATCCCATGAATGAATAAAGAAAAACTTTTTTGTTCACCATTTATCCTTGTTAAACTGAAGAATAGCAGCCTTTTAGAAGACTTCTCCATTTTAAATACTTGGTTTCATTATCAAAGTTTAGACAAGATACAAGGCAAAGCTTCCCCCTACTCCCAAGTACAGAATATTTAACTATAACTGCAGTACTGGCACAAAGCATCTTTGCCCATAGCTGTCCTAACACTGGAGAGGAGCAGTATAAGCGAAAGAGGGAGATCTTGCTGTTTTTTGTTCAAATCAGTTCAGGCTGTGACTCTTCCACTTACACCACACAGGTTTACCATCAGTGCAAGCTAGAAACAACCTTGCACCAACTCTAAGCATGTTGTGTAAATGTATCTTGAGGCTGGCAATTTGTGTTGAACTGAGAGCAATTTTGTCCTATTGGACTCTGTCCGCTACAGACTGCCCAAAGTCATTTCATCTAGGACTCAGCAAAGGGAAGAAATTTCCATCCAGTCAGCCTGTGCTGGATTCAAATCCATAATCTCACTGATGAGAGGACAATTTTCTAAACCGCTGCAGCAGCTAGCTACCCTTCTGCCATTGAAAAAAATGAAAAGACAGAATTTTAAAAATTGAAAATTAAACTATTGAGATGATGAGCAAGGGCATCTCCATGGACATAAATTTCTAAACTTGCTATTTTAAAAATAGAATTGAGTTCTGATACAACAATGCAAGTTTTTTCCCCCCAGCAGTTGGTTTATAAAGGTCAAAATGTGAAAGGTCATATTGGAATTCAGAACTCAAAATGTACTTATGACTACATTTCCTATTTTACATGACTATCTCCTCATTATAGTCATAGCCAATAAATAAAGGAGCTGTAACAATTTGGCTGTATACTGTAGTGAAAAGGCAACTACGTCTCTCTCTTCTAAAATAACTTTCAAATGGTTTCTGCTAAGAAAGCTAGGTAGCAAGGAGACAACAAAAAAATAATCAATTTTAAATTGATTTACTTTTCAAATGCTAAATAAGTGTTTTACCTGAGAGAATTCAGTACCATTAGCTAATGAATACTTTCATTGAGGCATTCTGCTCCAAATATCATCTATGTATTAGTTGAATATTCTGTTAGCTAAAAAATGCAGATAATTTACTTTTGAAGTAAACCATAGAAGTAATGATACCAATATGTATGTCAATAAAGCAGCTCATTTCAAACTACACAAATTTACAGATTTGGCCCTGCATATGACTGTCACAGACAGAAAGAAATAAATTAGATTAAACATTAATACTAATCCTGCCGGATTTGTTTTGCTGGGGAAGTTAGACTTTGCAACAACAAGATTTGAGAATCACATCCTTTTAGTTTATGTTGACCATAACAATCAAATATTTCAAATACATTCTTTAAAGCAAAGCCAGCTATAAATTTTGGAAGTTAAGCAATTCTTTAATCCAAGAAATAAATTACTTCCAACTTATTTTTCTGCTTTTGTCTTGAATTTCAGTCCAAGTATATACAATATAACTATAATAGTTATGATCGTGAGAATTTTTTCCAAATCTGCAGCACTATGTACAACCTCATTGATTAAATTATTTCTTTGAAATAATGCATTAAGAAGTCCATAGCTAAAACTTAAGACAGATACAGAATTAGAACAAAGTGCAACTGATTAGTTAATATAACATTGTCTGAAGCTACTCTCAATAGTGCAATTTCATTTTGAAAACGAGCTATATACCCCATCTGATGCTAAATAAGTGCAATTTTCTTTGACATAAATGACTATACAGTTTTTAAAAACACATGTTACATCTACAAAGCAGCGACTACAGTAATAAACAGGCAAGTCAAACCCATACCAGTTATATGATGGTTACAAAGGTACAACAAAGGAACAACAAAAGGAGAAATATCTAAGAAAAAAAACACAATAGTGACGAAGGAAAAAAGGCTTATCATTGTGAATATTGCAGACTTAATGTTTGACATGTACAAAAATAGAAATTGCTCTGAATCCATAATTATGCATTTTTTAAATGTACCTTGTTCTTTTTACCTATAGATATGTAATATTGATGGAAAGTTGTATGTGCAAAGATGTACCAAAATAAAATTTATCAAAACAATCATGCAGGGTCCTTTTCAAAAAGAATTAATTATTTTTCAGTTTAGAAATTGATATACTCATTTAAGTCTTTGTTTCAAAATAAAACGGCTTACAGAAACTAACACCAAAGATAAATCAATCCTGTTATTAATAACTCCAATTGAAGACCTAGACAGATTTATCAAATTACACAAATTATTAATGTCTGATCAAAACAAGGGCTTCTCATTTCATCTCTAACCATTTGCTATTTAATCCAATAGTATTAATCCAATTTGTCGATCAGTATTTTATGGAGCAGAATGTAACTTAGAGGGCTTATATACTTTTAAAAGAACAATATTTTGCAGATGAATGCCTTATGTTTCATTTTTGCTCGATTGTTTCTACCTCTAATGTCTAAGGGAAAAAAGAACAAGATGGACATTGTTCCTACTGATTAAGTAAGAGCTCATTAAAGAGCTGTCAGCATCACACTTTGAATATGCATGAAGCATATAATCAGATCTAGCACTGTCACTAGAGGAGAAAATGGCAACTACAAAGGATTGATTTAATTACGTTGAGTGGGCTATGGTGGTAGACCAGTCTTGTTAGAGAGAAAAAAGGTTGTATTCTGGCACCATAAAAAGGCAGTTTAGCTTCTGTCACAATACCTAATCTCAAGATTAGATATGAAAGCACACTGCTTTTGTTGTTTAAAACTAGTACTGTTGGCATTTAAAAAAATACAAAAAAACGAGCATAACGCATTTTTACTTGTTTAACTTTTCTTGGCTAGAAATGCAACGTGTGGAAAAAAAATTCCAGACAACTTCCAAGATGTTTTACTTAAGCCCTTCAAAACGTGTATTATCACAGAGAATTGTGTCGTTACAGAAAAATAACTACAGCCAGCCACATTTTTATTTTATAATATCTATTACGGTAGTATGTAATTCCCCTCAGCAAATACCATTTCCTTTGCATATGAAGGGATAACACGATTCAGCTAATAACATCAGCTAGAACAAATAAATCTTGGCTATGAGAGATTTAGAAGTCAGTGCTAATTTAATTTCGCTTCACATGTTGTCAAGTGCTATATATCTGTTTTTGTAGCTCTTTTTCAGCTGGAGATTTACCATAAGAAAAATGGAATGAGAACCTTGTACTGCCAATTCTGTTTCAGTCAACAACAGGAAATCTCAGTGTATTTGTACGAATATTAACAATTTTGCTTACCTTGGACAGACATCTCTGTGAGTGAACAGGAATGATTACTGGAATACAGAATCAGATGGTCCCTTTTGCATGCTTCTGTTTATTCAAACACTCTTAAAGATAATCTGGACAAAACCTGAAATTATTCTGACCTCAGTACTTTAAATGCAGCTGCCCAACTTGTTTCTCTCCGATATGTAATACTGTCCAACTTGGTACTTCAACACTATTGTTGCCATGGTACTAACAACAATCTCTTTGATATATTGCCTATTATCTTTCAGTGAATTGTATTGAAAACTACTAATAAAAGTAAAATTGAAAGCAAAACCAAAGGAAATGATATGGCAATCAAATTACAATGTGTAGTTTTCCCTTTTACTGTTGCTGAGTTGCGCAATTAAATCATAAAGTTGAAAGAAAACACATATCAAACACATTTATTTCTCCTTTATTTATAATTATAATACTACTTTCAGTTACCTGTTGCGGAAAATTTCTGAAATCTTGTTAGCAAGTGAAAAATTACTGCTTTTTACCAGTAACATCAAAACGTTACCCCAACAAAATCAACATGTTATATCGCTTTGTCATTTTACTGCAGTATAATAATTTCAATCCCATCACAGTTTATTAAGCATTAACTTTTGATCACCTAATAGTCAAACAAAGAGAGAATAAAACTGGTAAAGTCTAATGTCATTATACAAATGCTGACAATTAATGGTGAATGCTAAGGCCTGCTTTTACTTTGTATATAGGCACATTATCAAGGGTCTTGTGAAAAGCAGAACCCTTCAAGTAATTAATATAGCAAGAGAAGCAGATAAGAGATCAATGACAAGATCACCTGGTAAAACTGTAAAAGGCTTTTACTATACACAGAAAACAGTGCTGAGAAACCTGTATTTTAGCACTTATGTTCAACAGGCCCTTAAAAGCATGGAATCATGAGACAGAAAACCCATCCTTCCTAATAATCTTGTGACAAAAGCTAAAAGACATCATCCTATTAACTACTGATCTCAATTGCTAATGCAGAGTACTTCCTGGTGCCTTTATATAGTACATTGCTATTAAAAAACCACTAAACATTCACTGTGAAGAACACAAGCTTCATTCACTCTTTATCAGCTTCCCTTGTAGGGGAACTATAAGTGGAACCAAAGATGTCATTGATATTATGAAGTGGAAATTAATCAGAAATTTTTCTCATATTTTCGCTGTCACACTAATTTACTTTTGTATAAATTTTACCCAGTTAAAAAGTTCATAGCTAAACCCCCTGTTGCAGCCTTTTTAGTTCAGAATATTCAATGAGCAAGTCAACTGAAAAGCACTAGGATTGAACACAAAAAGTGTTCGAAATTCTCATTTAGTTGTCTTTATTTTGCTAGCGCCATGTGGTCCTTGAAGATGTAGAAAACACGGGAAGCCGAGTAAAGATCAGAGCTGGCTCATTAGCATTCTGACAAAATTGGAGCGGCGGAGATGTATAGTTTGCCTAGTTTTGCCGTTTTGAAAGCTGCCGGTGGTAAGCTCTCTATTTCATTGTGTCTTTGTCTTTTGGGGTTTTCAACCCAGCAGGGTGTTTGTTAGCTCTGGTTTACACACTGCATTATGGGAAGCTTTTCCTGAACAGTCTATGGGTGTCTCTTCTCTGTTAAACTTTAAGCAAGTTTCTGTATTCAGCAGCATCTGCATTAAGGTCTATTTTAAACAGCAAACAATTCTGATTTTCTTTTTATAAATTGAAAATTCTTAAGGAAAAAAGATTGATAAATAGCAAAAGTATTGACCAAATTTATCATTTATTGATTTTACCCTCAATTATCCTTTGACTGGAGCAGTTTTCAGAAACAAAACCTGCTTTAAATTTCTTAACATTTTTCAAGAACATAAATGAGTGTTTTAATCTAAACTCTATGCATCCAATAACCAGGTAAACATAAAGAGGAACAATGAGGAGTTGCTGTGCTGACCATTCAAGTCTCAAATGGGGCTTCTTTTGATAAACATAATGACATTACTGATGCTGCTATCATGCAAAAAACCTTTCAAAATAGTAGTGAAATGGATAAAGGTCTTGTTGGATGAATTTATCTGCTAAATCCCTGCAGTTGCCCTCCTGTCTTGGATGATGACCTGCAAGAATGTCAACAGCTCATTGCCCAGGGAGCTGGAAGGAGTCACCAGGCAAGCCATAATCTGCTCATTCTCAAAGCGCCATTTCAAAGTTACATTTCACAAGCTGTTTAAAAGGATTTTCATCTCTGCTAGGCTGCCAGCATTCAAAACGCCACTTGTTCTCAAATGTTACTGTACTCAAGGTATTGGAAACAAAATAAAACTTATCACTCTCTCAATAACTTCTCACCTCAGAAATCAGAAGCAACAACAGGTTATTAAACAGATGATAATTTTGGCTATAGTAGTAGCTATCCAGGAAAATATGGAAGTAAATGTCCCGAGTGTTATAAATCGAAACAGCTCAGGTCAGCTACGTTAAAGTGCATGCCCTTGTTCTACTTGCACTTGGCTTCTATAGACTTAAGGGCCAGATGTTTCAGAAATGATCAGCAATCAAGGAGTAAGAATAAATTAATGAATGATTTTTGAGCTTTGATGGCATTAAAATGCACGTCTTTTCTTGCTGTGCCATGTGAACGCTCTCCTGTAAACGGGGTCTTGACAAGTGAGGCCACCCAGCTGAAAACAAGTGATGCAAAACCCAGGAGTAATCCCCCTGTTTAGCTCAGTACCATGGATAGCCCTAACACTACCTCTATTATTTGATGGATTTAGGCAAATTTTCATTTATTTGTTGGCCCTTGTCTTCAACTTACTTGCCATTTTAAGGACTTCAAAACCCTATTCCCATGTAAATAGATTTGCATATAGTTACAATTCAATACTACAAGCTTTCTGTTAGCCCTTGTGACAGTGATTCACAAAGTGTGTATTTTAAACATCCTGTAAATGTTATTTCACACAAAAAAATCAGAATCTTATATTGTGGTTTCAACAATTCACTCACCTCTTATGCCATTTGGAAAACATTTTAACAAAAGATGGGGGCTATGTTATTAGATTAGTCAAAGTGGATCAGTGCAATTTAATTTAAAAGAATCACTGATAAGCCACAAAAAGTAAACTTAATGCGGCTAAAAATTCCAGTTTTCTTGATTAGAATTTTAAGATCCTTTTGTTAAATGTTTAAAAGTACACTAAAGTATATGCTAAAATGCTCATGTGAAGACTTGGTGGTAAGTATTCAAAACTTGTCACTTTCCTGTTTCCACAGGTTTTAAATCTGAAAGAAAAATAAAATGCACCCTTTGATACTCACTGAGCTACAACATCAGCAAACACTACTGGTCTCAAGTCAGAAATCACCAGGAGAAGTACTCCACAAAAGAAGTGCCAATGTCTGTTGACAGTCCCAATTTTCTTTGCATAATTTTCCCCACCTCTCCCATTAGCTGTTGACTGCTACCTCTCCAGGACCTATAGTGTAACAAATTTACCAAGCATCATATTACCCAGGAAATGTTTTAAACATCTGCATTTAAATCAAGTTCTGCTAGTCAGTATTTGCATCTGAAAAAGGAGGGGATAGCAAGGTTTAAGATCCACATTACAGCAATATTTTTGCAATAATTAAAAATTGTTTAATAACTGCAGGTAGGCAGCAACATTCCCTCATTCTAGTTGTTAAGCCTGCACAATTAAGTGATAATCTTTTAGGGGAACAAAGAAAATCAACAAAAAGGCCAATTTAGAAGCAGCCCAGCATCTCCAGCTTTGCAGTTGAACACAGCTTTTACTTGATTGCTACAAACACAACAGTTACATTAACATTCTAACTTGGTTAATATTTGACTAGGTACATTAAAAAAGCCTATGACAAAAAAATCTTAAATTGTTATAATACAATGATCTATTAGGTTAAGTACATTATTAGCTGGAACTTAAAAAGCTAATTACATGCAAAATAATGGATACATAGAATGATTATAAGGCAGTAATCTCATCAAGGTGTTTAGATAACCT